>NC_048299.1:241692548-241826021 GCF_013100865.1 Trachemys scripta elegans
CCACCACTCTCCCCTGCGGGGGTAGGAGCTTGGTCCTGTGGCAGCCAAACTTCCCCCATCCTCCCTCTTCTTCCCCCAGCGTGGCGCTTTCCAGCCCCTCCTCCTCCTCCTCTCACTGGGCAGCTCAGCCCGCTGCAGGCCTAGGTGAACAGAACCCCAGGCTGGAAGTGGGCTGAGCAGGCTGGCAGCGTAAGATCAGCATTTTAATTTAATTTTAAAGGAAGCTTCTTAAACATTTTACTTTACATACAACAATAGTTTAGTTATATAATATAGACTTATAGAGAGAGACCTTCTAAAAAATGTTAACATGTATTACCGGCACGCGAAACCTTAAATTAAAGTGAATAAATGAAGACTCGGCACACCACTTCTGAAAGGTTGCCTACCCCTGGACTAGATGATCAGGATGGTCCCTTCTGACCTTAAAGTCTGATTCTTATGGGTGAACTAGAGCTGTATAGGACCACCTTCCATATACTGCCCATGTCCCTCCACCAGTCTAGCAAATGGAGGACCGCTGGGGGAAGAGAAAAAACCCGGTCTAATTAGTGTCTTTTTGGGTGGTGGACTGCAGATAGCTGTGCCTGAAGTTGCCAGAAGCAGATCCTTGCATACAGAGTAAGACCCAGCAGCCTGAAGCAGGACCCCACTCATATGGTGGGGCAGGGGGCTGCAGGAGGGAGCAGAGACTCAGGGCCGGATTTCCAATTGGACACAGTAGGCATGTGCCTAGGGATGCCTATAAAAGTTAAAAGTTTCATTTTTTACAGAAAACACAAAGGTCAGCTGTAGGCACGGGGGTGTGTGTGTGTTGAAGATGCTGTGCCTAGGGGCGTGTAAGGTATAAATCAGGCCCTGCAGAGACTATGTAAAATCTGTCAAGTGAGAGGTAGAGAGACCAGGGGGGTGAAGTAATATCTTTTATTAGACCAACTTCTGTTGGTGAGAGAGACAAGCTTTCAAGCCCCACAGAGATCTTTGGTAGTAGGTAAGCAATTGCTGTCTCTGCATTGAGTACAGCAGCCAATTAACCCCTGCATGGCTGATGGTAAATGAAAAGAAATCCACACGAATTCATTAACTCAACACACCAACAGTTTAAGAATGGACAGTGTTGACCCAGACTTGAGATTCTGAGTAACCCCTGGCTTAAGTTCCCTCTAAGCTACACAGCCACATGGCTGCACAGCAGCCTATTAAGCACCGAGCAGGTGCTCAGGCTGCAGTGGGGAGAGGTGCCCTTCCCCCAGCCCCAACCCAGCCCTGGAGCTGCCGCGGCCAGGGGAGAGGCACCTACCCTGTGGCCCCAGCTCTGGAGCTGCTGCGGTGGGGAGGGACATCTCTTCCCTCTAGCCCAGGTGCTGCTGCTGCAAGGAGATGGAGCTGCAGGGAGTCCTCTCTCCCCACTGTAGCCGGGGGGAAGCCTGCACCCCCAAATCCCTCATCCCCAGCCCCACTTCACAGGCCATACCCCCAGCTGGAGCCCTCACTCTCCCCGCCCCCCAACCCTCTGCCCCAGCCCTGATACAGTCCCAGCCTCAGCCATTACCTGCTTCTGCCCACACACCAGAGTCCTCACTCTGACTCTCAGATACACTGTAGTTAACCCTTTGGTTTAGGCTTAGGCTTTTGCCTCCCAGCTCTGACCCTTGTCAGATGGGGCTGGTTCTGAAGCAGAGGCTTTGGCTCTAACTGGTAAGCCAGACTCTTGCTCTAGCCACTAGGCCAGACTGCCCACAACTTGTTTGTTGACAGGCTCACAGAATAAAAGGGATGGTGTCTTTGGGCACCAAGTCAAGTCTGCTACCTGGTAAATGCACTTGAGGGGTAGACCTCCCCACACTGGACTTCCTTCAAGGGGCCTTTGCCTGTGGGGCTCAGGCAGCCTATACTGGAAGAACAGCTATTGCTGACAGGGCTCTCTATAAGGTGGCACTTCAGACCTCAACCCTTGGGATCAGAGGGTAACACTAGATTTCTTTGAAGGATCTCATTGCCTCAGTCTTCTCATAGAAAATCAAGCAACACTCAAACAGAATGTCCTGAGTAGTTGTTTGTAACTTCAATGCCAGGTCAAGAGGTGCGGCACATTGTGACCACTGTAGCTATCACCACGGAGGCAGTGTTTGCCAGGTCCAAGGCTGTCTGCTTTGCAATTTTGGTCACCACATGATAGTCTGAAAATTATCCCTGTAATCTGGTGACAGTTTGTCAATAAATGGTTGTAAAGCACTCCAGTCAACATGGTTGCATTTTGCCAAGAGTGCTTGGTAGTCTGAGATCCTCATCTGGAGACTCAAAATGAAGTAAGATTTTGGCCCAGCAGGTAGACGCGCTTTGTCTCCTTGTCTTTGGGATCACTTTCTGCCATCAGCACTAGAGATCCCAGTACCAGATGCAACCAGAACTGTCCATGCCCAATAGCTGGGATTTGGTACAGTCTCTCTGCTCATTTGGACATTGGTGCCAGTGTCTGCCATTGGCACCCATTAAAGCCCTATAACTCCTTGTTGATTGTGATTGCTATGCATCCTAGTACTGATGAGCTTAGGATATCAAGGCGTTTAAGTGGTATATCCTGCACCTCCTCAGTAGGTATCTCATGAGCTCTTGGAACATATTGTAGTTCTCAGAAGAGGTAGCAGACTGATCTGGAGCAAAGGAACAACGTTTTCACATTGCAAGGCACCCCGAAGGTGTGGTTAGTAGGGCATCATCTGGACAGGAGGTTGTAGCTGGTATCATCTGTCCCTCACTCTAGATCTGTTGCACTGGAGCAGCCTACTCCTGGCTCTGGTCTGAGGGATCCAGTGGGGACAGGTCCAGTAGCTGGAGTGGGGACGATAGTCTATGCCAAAAAGTACAGTATAGTAGCTAGTTATGGGTAGTACTGAGATGTTATGGAGGCCTAAATGCTCCACATGCCATGATCATATGACATCAGACCCCATGATGTTTGGTCCCAGTGGTCCCAGGACCAGGCTGGGTCAATACCACACTTTGCCATCAGCCACAGGTGTATGCCTCTTATCCCCCGAGCGAGACTGACGCTGTCAAGTGCTGGAACCTGAACTGGGGCCAGCTGATGGCTTTCCTGGGAGTCCGAAGAGAAGAGGGAAGAGTCTTCCAGGAAGGGTGGGGCTCACCCCGTAGGTGTAGGGGGAACTTGACTGGATGGTAGAAGCAACAAAGTCACCAGGCCCAGGATGTGGCCCAAGGCAGATTGGTGCTCAGGCGACTGCACTGGAGCCAGTGGAGGAGGCAATAGAATGGCCACTACTGAAGTCAGGCTTCTGCTGGTACCATGCTAGCCAGTGGTCTCGCCAACTACCCAGCTATCAAGGTGGCTAAAATGGCCACAGCAGCAATAGACGGGGGTGGCCAAGGCCACTCAGCTGCATGGGCTCCAATGCTCAGGGAACTTCTCTTAAGTTTTAAGGCACCTTTAATGTCTGACAGCCTGGTGGCCTTATGCAGCCCCAAAGTCAGATCCAGAGAGGAGGATCTTCAGATCTTCTCCTTTGAGGATTTATACTTTAAGTCCAATTTGTCTTGGCTTCCCAGATGAGGAAGCCGCAGGCCTGAGTGACTCTTCAGTAGTTTGACATTGAAGCTGGGGCAGACTGACAGCCTCTGGGCTCCTGAGGATCCAGGTGCCCAGAGACCATGATCAAAGACCAACCTCACTGCCTGTTCCATGATAAAAAGCTCTTGCGTGCCTCTACTTTGAGCGCTCGGTCCATTTTGAGAAACATCTGCAGATTTCATAACTTTCCAGGACATGCCCCTCACTGAGGGAGAACAGATCTCTTGTCTGTGGTTCAGAGGCATGACTGCCTCGCAGGACAAGCAGTTCTTAAAGCCCAGGGACTTGCCATGGTCAACCATAGAGGCTGGTACTGCCAGCAACTGCAGGGAAGGATGATTTCTCTCCCCCTCACCCTCCCACCCCCTCAGCATCCTGTAGGCCTAAGTAAGAAACACTAAAGTAGAGGTAAATCCTGAAGGGAGTTGCTCCAATATATACCACGGACAGTGAGAAGGAATGGGTGTGGTGGGGCAGCTCAGCCCTTTATACCCTCACAAAGCACGTGAAGAAAGGAAGCATACATGTGCCACCCCATTAGATACTGCTGACTAGAAAATTCTCCAACGCATGTGCACTAGACTTGCATCCACCTGTACTTTTTAGTGTACATATTTCTTGCTAGGAAGTGCTAACACTTTTTATCTGGCCAGAGCATGTCATTTGGCAAGATCACCTCGGAGGCTTTTTTATGTAACGAATAACAGGTGCAAGATAACAGATGCATACAATAGAGTTAATAAGTAATATATTTGCATACAACACAGAGGCAGAAATATTTTGATTATCTAAAGAAGCATATAAGTTGTGAATTCCATTCAAATACTCCTCATTTACATCTGCCCTTTGCAGCGTGTCACCAGAGGCAACAAAATGGAACAAAAAACAGTGCTTGCTTCATCTGCACTTTCATGCAGGGGCAGCCAAACTAGTGACATCCTATCAATCAAGGCTCCACTGAGTTCTGAGGATGACTCTCCAGAGAGGAGAAATTTTTAAAGAACACAGCACCCATGTTGAGAGCAAATGTTTAAGTGAGCTCAGCTCCCATTTAGACATCAACATTAGTGGTCACATTTTCAAGAGAACTCAGTACATGGGGTGCTGCATGCTTCTGAAAGCTGGCCCTTATTTAGGTGACTAAGTGGGAGATGGGCTGTTTTGAAAACCTGATCCCAATTGTGATTGCTGAGTACTTTTTAAAATTTTGCCCTAACTGCTTCACTATGGGTGGTCAGATTTTGTACTAGAGATGACAGCAACTCATTTTCTACATCATCTTGTTGTACAAATATCCTTTTTGCACAACCGTCTAGCCATCCACCATCTGAACCTATGAAGATTGAAGAGCCATTTGTATAGTAAATTTACTTCATGCTGCAACATTCTATGCTTCACTGAAATGCCTCAAAAAAAAAAAAAAAAAAATGGCAGAATGGTGAGCCTTTCCAGAAAGGAAACTACACCTTCTTAGTTCCCAAGCTGGCTTTGTTAAAGTTCCCATTACAGAGTAACTTTCAATTTACACCTGCTGGGGAATAAGGGCCTGATCAAAAGCCCATTGTAGTCAATGGGAGTGTTTCCATGACTTCAATGGGCTTTGAATCAGGCCCTAAATTCAATTAGGGTGAAAGTGAATTGTACTAAAAGGGTTACATTTGCTGGGGAGTAAATAGGAGACGAGAGGTTATGCATGAGCTGAAGGACGATAACATCAAGGAAGGTTTATGGTGACATGCTTGTCACTTAAGTGGTACTTTTCATCACACATTCATGGATAACTAAATTTGGCATTGGAGCTGCTGGCAATTAACAACTTGGTAGGAAAATCCTTAACAATGTTTTAAATTTCAGATCAAGTTTATTTTAAACTTTCTAATCCCTGAAAACCGAGCACTCCTGCCCCACTCCTTCCCCCAAGGCCCCACCCTGTCCTGCCTCTTCCTCTGAGCCCCACCCCAGCCCCACCTGTTTCTGCCCCTCCCATCACTCACTCTTCACCCTTGTCCTCATTGCTTACTCCCCCATGCCCCGGGACTCACCTGCTGCCTGCAGAGCTGGGCTGGAAGGAGCTGATGCAGAGCCTGCCCGATCGGGGCATGACAGGTGTCAGCCCCAGATGGGGTGGGGAAATCAGGGCACAGCCAGGTGCAGACATGTTACACACATGTTACACACACACACACACACCCCGCCAGTACCTACCTTGGAGCCCGGTCAGGGAGCCAGACAGTTCTCTTTGTCAGGCTGGGGGGATAGGAAGAGCAACAGCTGCTAAGCAGAGCCACTCTTCTAGGCTCCAGCAGCAGCCAGCGACCTCCAGGGGAATCCAGTCACTGCAGGTAACTGGACTTTTAGCATCCGGTCAGCTGTGCTGTGCTGACCTGACGCTGCCAGTTTCCCCTTTCGACTGGATATTCTGGTAAAAAAAACCACCACACACCTGGCAACCTTAACATTCCCTAATTTTTAAGAGAAAGGACACAAAAGTTTCAAATCCTAAATCCAAACTGGTTTTGAGTGTTAGGTCCTCCACCAAGAAAGGAGCTTTTTTGGAAGTCACACATATTAAGTCTTTCACTCTATGCATCCGAAGAAGTGAGGTTTTTACTCACGAAAGCTTATGCCCAAATAAATCTGTTAGTCTTTAAGGTGCCACCAGACTCTTTGTTGTTTTTGTAGATACAGACTAACACGGCTACCCCCTGATACTTGACATATTAAGTTGACTATAACTCACATGTAGCTTCGTCAGGGTCATTCAAAATTTAAGAAGATTTTTTTTTCCATGCTGAGTTTCAGGAAAAAAAAAAAAACAGGTCTAAAGGACGTTTTTGTGTGGCCCCAGCTGGTGGAGCCAGTAACCCAGGAATTCTTGCATAGGGGGGGAAAAATCCCTGAATGGCAGAGTCAATGTAAGGCTCTGTGCCACTACTACAGTACTTGCTGCCCTGTTTAGGGAACACAGAAGGCCTGGCCAGAGTGACACTGCTTTCCAGCTCTTACTGGCTGATCAAAAGTCTCCTTGGGGTCATGGTCACCAGGCACAAGTTATGACAGCCCTTGGCACAGTCTAAGTGGAACTAGGACACAGCCAAAATTGACTTGTTTATGGCTAGGTCTAACTGAATAACGTAAACGATATTTGCCAAAGCATATAATCTTAGTACAAGACAGATTAAGACAGGGGTTCTCAAACTGGGGGTCGGGACCCCTCAGGGGGTCACAAAGTTATTATATGGGTGTCGCAAGCGGTCAGCTTCCACCCCAAGCCCCGCTTTGCATCCAGCATTATTAATGGTATTACATATATTTTAAAAAGAGTTTTTAATTTATAAAGGGGGGGGGGTCACAATCAGAGGCTTACTATGTGAAAGGGGTCACCAGTACAAAAGTTTGAGAACCACTGGATTAAGAGGATCTTTAAAACTCAGTAGACAAATGTACAAAAGAAGGGTACAGACAAGTAGTGGGGATGTCAGCAAGTGACTCAGGAGTTTGGTAATGGGATGCAGCATCCGTCACCACAAAAATTGCCATAAGGGCTGATTCTGAGTGCATCTGAGCACTGGTAACTCTTATTGCTAACTATGGGCCTAATCCATTATAGTAAGTCTCAGCAAAGACTTCAGTGGATATGGAGAATGGAGCTATTTTCTCATTTCTTTAGGTCAGTGTTGAGATACATTGGCAGGGAAGTAGGTAGTGCTACACTCCTGGTCTGTGACTAAACTGCAAACTTCATTTTCCAGCATCTTTTGCAAATATTACATATGCTTAAAGTTGTGACATTAACAAAAAAAAGAAGAAATTCATTAAATGATTTGAGCAAATTGTGACCCAGGAATCTCTTAACCTGGCAAAGGGGTTACAAGAATATCCTGATTCTGGTTCACCATTTGAGGTCTCAAATGAAAGCTGGGGACACACAGTTCATAAATATCACTGTGAAATGTATGCATGTATTGCATACTGAAAATATATTCTTAGACTCTGTATAAAGGTATTAATCACCAGCAAATGTGAAAAACAAGGTTATTTCAGATAAACATTTCTTATCTCTGTCCTGATGTAAATTAAGCATTGTAAGCCAACACAATGGATACCTATTTGCATACGAAGTAAAATGTAAACAAGGATGTGAAATCAACAAAAAAGGAACACACAGGAAAAAACAGACATGTACAGAGGGATGTTATCCTGGCTATGAGTAAAGGCAATGAATTTTGAGGGTATCTGTAAAACAGAAAGAAGACACCCGGGTATCCTTAGAAAGAAAGTAAATGGACAACATGTTTGTATTAATGAAAGCTGGGGTCATGGGCAGCTGGTGGACCCCTCCTTTGGGGACACTAGCTCCTGGCCCTCCCCCCCCTTCCACATGAGGCCCCGCCCCCCCTATGGCCAGAGCCACCTCCTCCCTCTTTCCCCCCCACAACTGGAGAAGCCCCCATGGACTGGCTGGAACCGCAAGCCCCCTCCCCCAGCTGTGCCAGCGGGCTGACCTGAGCGGCCCCAGTAGTGCCAGTGGGCCGACGCGCAGGCTGGCCGACCCAAGCACACAGCCCCTGCCACCTGACCACCCCAGCTCCAGGCCAGCTGGAGCAGCCCCGGCTGGAGAATGAGAAATGTGGCACACCTCCCCCCCTGAAACCCCCAGATGCTCAGCAGAAGAATGCTGAGCTTTTTATATGTGCCAAGCAGGTTCCAGGGTGGCTGAGGAGGCAGTATCTGCTACTCAGCTTCCCGGGTTCATTAGTAATCTCTCTGGAGTCCAGGGAGATTATTAATAAACCCAGGAAGCTGAATAGCAGATACCGCCTCCTCAGATGCCCCGGAACCTGCATAATACTAAGTAAAAACATGCAACCCGGCATTCCGCAGTAGCAGCTGCGCTAGGGAAGGCTGAGCCTTCCCTGGCCTATTGTACCTGCTGCCTATGGCTGGGTCTCAGCCAGCCTTGGTTGAAAAAGTGTTAAAGAGAATTTTGGGTGAGAAACTTTTCTAGATAGGAAGTTAACCTGTTATTTAAGCTTAGTCTCTTGTTACGCTTGGTCTCATGTTATGGTTTTGTTTGATATATAACCATTTCCCCCCCCCCCCCCCCCAATATCGGTGTACCCTATCACCTGAATCTCTAGTCTTTGATAGTAAACTTATTCTTGTTTTCACTATAACAATATCTGAGTGCTATGGCGTTAAGCAAAGTACTGGTTCTGAGTTGAATATTAAAAGCTGGTGTCTAGTGTTCTTTTGAGTATAGCAGGCCTGGTAATACTATCAGTGTTCAGTGGATAAGAGGCTGGACACTGCAAGGAATGCTCAGGGGGGAGGAGAGTTGATGTGTGCCTGTTGCTACAGAGAGTGAGGTCTACAGATGCCTGGAAGGTAGTGGTTACGTTGCCAGAGACTGTTGGTTTTATGGAGCTAATCCACAGCAAGCAAAGACAAGATTCCTTGATGCTAAGGGCAGAGAGTGGTGAGGATCCTCACAACCCAGGCTGCCCCTGGAGAGTGTCACATATACTATGGCAAAACCATAAAACTAACCAGATAATGCAGGGACAACACTGGTCACTTACTGCTCCAACCTTTGGATCTCTAGCAATAGATTTGAAAGTCTGAGGTTTCTACTTTGTAATTAAAGTCTTAGAGGTTACGTTATATGAAAGACACACTGGGCTTAAAAAGGTCTTTGTTATTACATGTATTAGTTTATTACGGAGTTAAATAAGTGAAATTACTGCTGCTGGTCATGTTTTGTCAGGGCACTCCTGTAAGTTACACGTCAATTAAGGCTTTGGTTGAATAGTTTTAGTGTTACCTATACAAGTATCAGGTCTGTGACAGCACATGGCTGCCCACTTCAGAACAGAGTTCTACTCCCAGATTCATCAGACATTCTTGTCACCAGCATTTTGGCCAAATGAATACAACAATGGATCTGAGGACATTAGAAGGTGCAGAGGTTTCATGAGACTTTTTTTTTTTTTTTTGGTAAAAAGAATGCACCAGGTATAGCTAGATTTTTGAGAGATATTGAAAACAGGGTGATGAAGCAAGATCACTGAGGAGTAAAGGATCTGCAGATTTTTCCATTATGAGATCACTGAAAACCATTATGTTTTTTGTAGAAGTCCCTCCTCACCTTATTATGCTTTTAATGTGTTTAAAGTAAATGCAACTCATTGAAAGATTAACTCAATTCACTCTATTTGACAATACAAAGGGCTAACTTGTTAGTATCAGTACAGTCTTGTAGTACCTTTTCCAATGCTGATACATGATATGTGATGTCTCTGTTTAAAGGAAACTACTGTACCTTTAATAAGATACAAAATAAGCCACAAAATTCAATGCACTGAGAATAAGGGCAGGAACGCTATTTAATAAAACACTCAGTTTATTCTTTTCTTGTCAATATCAAAATGACAATAACCTAGTTAAAATTATTAGCAAAAGTCATTTAAATATCTTCTAAGATTTCATTGCTAATAATACTTTCAAGAAGATGAAAGTTCCCTTTGTAAAAACAGTGTTTCTGCTGCTTAGCTCACTGAAATATAGATTTGTCTATTTATCTAACTCCTTTTCTATTGGAAAATAAAATCAAAGAAAATGTTTGTGGAAATTTTCAGGGAGTTAGCCAAGGAAGAAGTAACATTACACAGTGCATACATTTCATAATATTAGAACTAAGGTGTGGTGGGTTGGACTTACCTCTTTGAGCACCCCCTAGGATCCAGACATAGTACTACCACTCTGCAGCTCCCAGGAAGCTGTCAGCCTACTTCTGCAGGTCTCCTTTGGCTCAGCCCACCGGCCGGATCATGTAGTCCGAAACCTTTCCAGGGTACAGTCCCTTCCTGTTCTGGGCCAACTATAAACAAAACAGTTTCTTACCCTTTGGAGCTAAATTTCCTCTCCTGAATTGGGTCAGCAGGATTCCCTCTGAATTCCTGCCACTGATTATAGCCTGGGACCGGACTGGGGCCCTTTAGTAATAGTCTAGGGAACATCCTTCCTCACTCCTCTTGCTCTGGCCACAGACTGACTTGCTGATAATAGGCAGCTTCTTTTATTTCAGTCTGGTTGGCCTTGATTGGGTGTTGCTGGCTCCCAGTCCTTCTAGCTGCTGGAGGACCAAATCTCACTGGTTTCCAAAATGGCTACTCTTCTAGGCAAGCGGGGAGGTCCAATATTTGCTGTTCTTTTCCTCTCAAGACTGTTTCCTAGGGCAGGATGCAACGGAACAGCCAGTCAGGGGCTTCCAACAGAGGGCTGTGAAGGCCTGGTACACCCTGTCACAAGAAGTTTTAAATCCAACAGGAATATCACTGTTACTTTATTTTGTGACCAAGTTGGGAATAGGAACATAAATATCACCATTATCTTATTTTGTGATTAATTTGGGAATAGGATCAGAAATGTTATTTTTAATTATACTGCATAGAAAATGTAAATAATGCTTTTCAAACCACAGAATAAGGGCTTGTCTTCACTGAAACTGTAACTCAAGTTAATGTTGCCACTAACTTGAGTCCCATGCGCGCGCACACACACACACACACACACCCCTTAACTTTAGTGTGATGGTGCTTTTAAATCAAGTTGGCTGGCCCATCAGGGGGTAGAAGTTAAAGCTTGAGTGACCATAACTAAGGCTACGTTTTAGTCACGGGTATTTTTAGTAAAAGTCATGGACAGGTCACGGGCAGTAAACAAAAATTCACGGCCCGTGACCTGTCCATGACTTGTACCATATACCCCTGAATAAAATCTTGGGGGAGGGCCGCAGTGGGGTGGCCCACAGGGGCACCGCGGGTGCTGGGGGCAGGGGGGTGGCAGTGCACAGCCTGTGACCCCCACTGGCAGGGTGGATAAAAGTCAATAATTTAAATAAATAAATGCCAAAAAAAAAAAAAAAAAAAAGGATTTTTTTTCTAAAAAGGTTTTTTCCCCCTCAAAAATCAATCTAAAGATAGTTTAATTAAGAAACATTATAGCTCAGAGATATCTCATCATGGAATAGGGATTATAAATTCTAATCCTATAGTATGAGACAATATATTCATGTAATTTTAAGGAAAGTTTTGTAAATGAGTTCCAATAGTTCATAGATTAGGGATCCAATCTTATGGGGTTCCAGGGGCTTCTGTATAGATTATTTGTGTTAGTCTTTCTATCTACCCAATGGGACTCAGTGCTCAGTCTAGAAGATACCATCAGAGATGCTTAGTTTTGCAGTTCTCAAACTCTGAATGCGTGTCTCCAGAGATAACATGCTTGTTAACAGCAAAAATGTTTTTAAATAAAATAAATAAATACATAGGGGTGAGAAATAACAGACCTGAACCCTACTGTCCCTCTGCAAATTTGTGTACACAGAGTCAATCCCTTACCTCTCTGTGGTGCAAAGTGCAAAGTTTCAAAAAGTTCAATGAATAGAAGATTGTTGGGAGCGGAATAGATCTGGACAAGGAGAAGTCTAGAGATAAATGTGGGAAGGGCAGGACAGGCAGTAGAAACAAAAGTGAAACTGTTTGAGCAGCATATTCCAGAAGTCTTGAGGTCTTTCTGAGTGTAGCCTTCACTGATTTGAGATCTACCATTTCATTCTTTCACTAGAAGGGAAAACCTATACTGGCAGCAGGCCATAAAAGAGACCCAGTTTGGGAATATTTTAATGAAGTTCTTCAACCTGTGGGTAAGACAGGCATGCGTGCAAAATGCAAACAATGCAACAAAGAAATGCAAGGCCTGGTTGCCCGAATGAAACAACATCATGAGAAGTGTTCCTTCTTAGGAGGAAGCTGCATTGAAGATGATAAAAGGAACATGTCTGAACATGCAGGATCTTCAGGTTGGTATACTTTATTTTATAGATTCATAGATTATAGGACTGGAAGGGACCTCGAGAGGTCATCGAGTCCAGTCCCCTGCCCGCATGGCAGGACCAAATACTGTCTAGACCATCCCTGATAGACATTTATTATTATTATTATTATTATTATATATAGAAGTATTTCATACTTCTTTCTTAAGGAATGCCTGTCTTCCTTCTGGACTATTCTTGAATTCTCATGTTTGAGCAAAAAATATAGTTGTTGCTCTATGGTACTATCATTTTAGATGCAATTGTGATAAAAATAGGCAGAACTTCCTTTTACAATTTCACTTTTAAAAGTAGTACTGTATGTCAGTGAATGCAATGAGTAATACTAAATGAGCAGTTTTGTAATAATAATGAAATAACTGCATTGACTTATTTGTTTAGGAGAAGCCATCCTCAACATACAGGATTCTGAAGACTATCCACCTTCAAGATCACCATCATTTTCTTTAGTTTCAGAGTTATCTGCCAATGATAGTGTTTCAGTCACATCATGTATGTCACATAGCCACTGTGTTAAATCTGTTAGTCTTTAAGGTGCCACCAGATTCCTTGTTGTTTTTGTAGATACAGACTAACACGGCTACCCCCTGATAATAGCCACAGTATATCACCTGTAGCAAAAACAAAAAGAAATCTCCATCATCCAGAAACAACCATAGATAAGTTGTGATAAGAACCAGTAGATTACAAAAAGAGGTAATTGATGAAAAAACAGTTTATTGTGCAACAAACTCTCCTTTCCATATGATTGAGAACCCATACTTCATTAACATGGTTCAGTCATTAAGACCAGGATACTGTCCACCCAACAGAGCAGATGTCGCAGCCAAATTGCTGGATAAAGTATATGAAAGAGAAATTGAGCAGTGTGCAAAATGTCTAGAGGGTAAAATTGTTAACTTGAGTCTTGATGGGTGGAGCAATGTCCACAATGATCCTGTTGTATGTGCTTGTGTGACAACAGAAGAAGGGAATGTCTTCCTTACAGAAACAATTGATACATCAGGAAATGCACACACCGCAGAATACTTACAAGAAGTAGCAGTAAAAGCTATAACAAACTGAAAAAAAAAAATTCAAATGTCTAGTACGCAGCTTGGTCACAGACAATGCTTCAAATGTATCCAAGATGAGAAGAAACTATTTAGAAGAGAGTCCCAAGCTAACAACATACAGTTGCAGTGCTCATTTGATGCACCTCCTAGCCAAAGACTTCAGTGTTCCAGAAATAAAGGCTAATGTTGAAATTGCAAAATACTTCCGTAACAACCACTCTGCAGCAGCTGCTCTGAAAAAAGTGAGAGGAATCAAGCTAACTCTCCCACAAGTTGTATGACGGAACTCAGTAGTGGACTGTTTTGAGCACTATATCAAGAACTGGTCTAATCTGATGACAGTTTGTGAACAAAATCGTGAAAAAATAGATGGCACTATCACAGCCAAAGTTCTCAATATCGGGGTTAAGAGAAATGTTGAACACATGCTGAGTACCCTGAAGCCTATTTCTGTAACCTTGAACAAAATGCAGGGAAATAGCTGTTTTATTGCTGACACTGTTGAAATTTGGAAGGAACTGAGTGAGATCTTAAAAAAAGAAATATGCAATGACAGCGTTAAATTACAAGCATAAAAAAAAATGAATGGGGCAAGCACTATCTCATTTTCCAGCTCATTTTCATGCAAATATTCTCAATACTTGGTACCCGGGTCAAACCTTAACTGCGGAAGAAGAGGAGTTGGCTATGACATGGACATCCAGCAATCATCCCTTCATAATGCCAACTATAATAAACTTCAGAGCTAAGGGTGAACCATTCAAGAAATATATGTTTGCTGATGAAGTTTTAAAGAAAGTCACACCAGTGAACTGGTGGAAGTCACTTAAGCACTTGGATTCAGAGACTGTTGAAGTGATATTCTCACTTTTAACAGCTTCTTCTGCCGGTGTAGAAAGAATATTTTCTTCCTTTGGACTAATTCATTCCAAATTGAGAAATTGTTTGGGACCTGAAAAAGCAGGAAAACTTGTTTTTCTTTTCCAGATTATGAACAAACAGGAAAATGAAGGTGAAGACAACTGAGTTAGCTGCAGAACCCAATATTTTAAGTTTCTCGTGTTGACCTGGCTGATATAAGTCTATTTATTTCTTTATTTTAAAATTCATTTAACTATTTGAGTTAAAAACAAACAAAAACAAACCCGATTTAAAAAAACTTGAATGTTTAACTAAATTCAGAAATTCATATGCTTGTTTTGTTAAAATATTATGTTTGCAGTTGAAGAAAAAAATCCAGAATACATAACGTTGATTTAGTTAAATAAAACAATTTAAATATGTGTCTAGTGATGTTCTCCTCCTAATACACCATGGCAAGAAAATCCTCTAAATATTAATGGATTAACCTGTTGAACTGGAGATAGTTTACCTCCAAATGATTTTAAAAATATCTGCTTCAATTACCTTTGGTAAATGAAATAACCAAACAATCATTCATTTTCTGATATAGTTGTAAAACTAATCTGAAAAGTTTTCAAAATAAATCACTGTTTAAAAACGTATAGGGTGTACCTTCTAAAAATGAAACCTACATCTATCTCTGAGTTGTGAAGAACAGGCATTAAAGTTATAACAATCAACAAGAATGCACTTCTATGTAGAAATCCATGATTAAATTGAGTCTTCCTGACTAGTGATTTCAATCAATTTGATTTAAATCAAATACATCCTGCCCACTGGTGCCGGGGAGGGGGGGGGGAGAAGGGTTGGTGGGGCTGGCAGGCTCCCTACCCAGCTCCGTGGCTCCCTGGAAGTGGTGACATCCCTCAGCTCCTAGGCTGAGGCGTGGCCAGGCAGCTCTGTGTGCTGCCTCCGCCCCGAGCACTGGCTCCGCAGGTCCCATTGTCCGGGAACCGCAGCCAATGGGTTCCTGGAGGTGGAGGCAGCATGGAGACCCCTGCACCTCCATGTAGGAGCCAAGGGATGTCACCGCTTCCAGGGAGCTCCTCCCCCCGAGGTAGAGCGCCGCCCAGAGCCCTTGCCCCCTCCCGGGCCCCAACCCCCAGCTCTTAGCACCTCCCCCCACAAACTCCTGCTGCTGCTGGGGAAGGAGGGCGTGGTGGCCCAAGACTGCCCCAGCAGCAGCCAGTTTGGCTGGCCCAGGGGCTGCCTGAGCTACTTAGGCGGCCCCCAGGCCAGCCACACCGGCCACTGCAGGAGTCACAGAGGTCCCGGAAAGTCACGGAATCTGTGACTTCCTTGACAAACTCGCAGCCTTAACCATATTTCCTCAGGAACTAATATGACACTCTGCAACATGAATTAAGGCTAGCTCCACTTGAATGCTGGTAGTCCTCTAATGCCTTCCCCCAGTGTCCTATGTGTACCCAGAAAGGGCAGACAAGTTTTCCCACAATTCACTGGGAAAGTATAGAACGCCTCATCTTACTGTAATGCAAGGAACCGTAGGACATGCTCCCATAAGTCTTAGTGCCACACGCTAGTGAGTGCAGCACTAATGTAGATACAGTGGTTCAAGTATTATTTTACAATGTGGCTGATCGAACTTGTGCTAGGCTAATTTGAGAGGAGTAACTCCAGTGTAGATCACTCAAATAAACTCTGTAGTGAAGACATACCCTATAACAGTGATACTCAGACTGAGGCTCCCAGCTGCAAGTGGCTCTTTAATATGTCTGCTGCAGCTCTTTGGAACACATAATATTAAAACACTGTGTGATTTAGTTATTAATGAATCTAAGTTATTACCGAATCAGGATGCTTTTACTATGTTATTAACCAATTGTAATTGATAAAATAATACTTGGTCAGTCATTTTGCTGAGAGAATAATTTTATATATATATATATATATATATATTTTATAGTTTCCCTGTCATACTGTTTAAATATTAATATATAGTGCTATAGTAAATAAAACTATGAGTTCACACTGCTGTGGCTCTTTTGGGTAATGTTGATCGCTAATTTGGCTCCTGAACCAGTGAGGTCTGAGTATCACTGGCCTACAACAACTGTTCCTGCCCTCAAGAGTTCATAATCCAAGGCCCCAATCCTGTAATATGACACAAGGAATACCACTGAAGGTATTGGTGGGTCATCCCAGGTGAGGTACGATGGATTATCAATTACAAAAACTAAAAAGAGAAGATTTGATCAGGAGTAGAGAGATTAATTTTGGATTCATAGGCATAATTGCTGTGTCATATAGTGGACTGATCACAGGAGTGGTTGCTGCAAACTTCTGAATTCTAATCCCAGCTCTTCCACTGGTTTCTTGTATAGACTTGAACAAATCACATACCGAAAAATTTTCAAAAGTGGCTAAAAATTTTGTCTCTGTTTTTGTGTGCCCAATCTCAAACACAAAGGGACCAAATTTTAGACTTGCTGAGGACCCCAGCTCCCATTGACTTCAAATAGAACTCGATATTGCTAACTGCAAGAGATAAAAATTAATGAGTCAGACCTCCCACCCCCCCTCGTCATTTTTTTTAAATAAAATCATGTTTTTAGTCTGTCTTTAGACTTTTTAACTCCCCTCTATTCCTCTGCCAATGCATGTTTGATAATTTCAAGTTGAAAAGTCAACCTTTAATGCATACAGAAATGCACACCACTTCTTGACAGCCCAGATGGAGACTTCACTTACCTCTCCCCACCCCTGAGGTAAGGGAGGCCATACATTTCCTAGTACTGTCTTCCTGACCTTCTCAGCAACATTTCTTTGCCTCCTGCTGCCCTGGCACTTCTTTATCTGGGACCCAATGGCACCACTTTTTTTGACTCCTCACTCCCTTGGGTCTTCTCTGCCTGGCGCCCAGCAACAGCTCCCCTCCCTCTCCCCCCCCCCCCCCCAACTCCTTCCTCCGCTGCCCCAGGACCTCCCTGAAGGAAGGGCCTAGTGGCAAAGCTACTGTCATGTCCTTAGCCCAGAGGCTCTTGCACAGAGCTCTGTCTTCATTCCCAGCCCTGCAAATGGTGGGACCAGAGTTGCTTCTTGTGTCGTTGTAACAGCTCCTCCTGCAGGCGGCAAAATCCGTGATGCACGCTCAATTCGTGAGAGCTGGCAACACTGCGGCAGCTGCTTGGAGGGCATTTTCCTCACCCACCAGTACCCCCAGGCTGGGAAAGCAGCCATTCTACCCTCTCCATCTCCTACCCCGTCACTATCCTTTGCAGCCCCCCACACCTACCTCCACAACCCCCCTGCTCCCCACTCACCTTTCACAGTGTCGCTGTTGCTCCTCACAGTTCCTGGCATGTCCCGTCTAGCCCCCTGGACCATGGTGTGGCACAGCTATGGTGCCTGAGGGCAGGCTTCAACCTCACTGAAAACAGCGGTAGGTGGCAGCCAGCTTTATTACGGGCAGCCACACTCCCGATGTAGATAGACTGTAGGGAAATGGCAGCCATCTTACTTGCTTCAGCCCCATTAGCAGTAATAGGAGATGGCGGCCATTTTTAATAAGGGAAAATTCGAGCGTTGGCAGCCCTTCACTATATTTTCATGGGACAGGTAAAAAAAACAAACCACCATCGCCACCAAAATTGCTAGATTAACAATCAAATTGTGAGAGTTGTGAGCACTGAGAACTGTGAGTACCCACTGTTGGGAGCTGACAAAGAGCTGCACAAAGGAAACCATTTACAGTGCACACATTTTATGATTTTTACAAGATCTGTGCTACATATTCTTGAGTGCCATCTACTGGCACTTTATCTATTCTCTATTTACACACTGATAGAGCTCGCTGGTAACACTCTACACTTGTGAACAGCAGGCCCAATGTGCCTCAAACTGAGCAACTGAAAACTCTTCTATTCTACATAGGTTTTAATACCATGCTCATCCCTGTAGCATCTGAGCACCTTCCAGTAGTGCATTAAGCCACCTGAATACACATCTATCACACATTGTTTAGTCTCTCATCCTTTCCCCAGAGGGCGAGGAATCTGTAGAGAAGTTTCTTGTAGGAGTGTGTTGTCTTCTTTTTAGATATGTAGATATAGATATATACACACACATCTGTTGCTATGTGTTTATATGAGAGAAGGCAAGATCAAAGAAAAGAACTTGCACTTGGAGTGAAAGGTGGTGAGGTTTGTGATGGTCCTTAGCTCCTGGGGAGTTCATGCCACAGTTCTGGACTGCCCCTGGAGAGAATTCTGTCTCCTACACAGATGAGCTTTACTCTTATTGTAGAGAGGTCCACTGTGCCAGACAAGCATATCAACTACAGTCTTCAGCCCAGAATTTTAGATGATCTTTTAGATGTTTTGGACACAGGTCATGGAGTGCTTTCAAAATAAAGACTAAGACCTAGAACTTGATTCAAGGTACATGAGGTTAGTGAATACTCCCCCACCTCCCAATTCTCTTAAGTTCTCTGTCTCAGCTTCCCCTTCTGTACAATGGGGGTAATGATTCCCTTACCCTCATGGGGGATTAGAGACAAAGAGGGTGAGATGATATTATTTAGTGCAGCGGTTCTCAACTGGGGGTCCGTGGAACTCCGAGCCCTTTCAGCAGGGCCACGGGGCCCTGCAGTTGAAACCAGGTGCCCCAAGCCCTGGCGCACACACGCACACACACACACACACGGGTCTGAAGCTGGGAGCGGTGCAGTGCTGAAGCCTGTTCTTCCCCCCAAAGCCAGGAGTGGTGTTGGCCCCCCAAACTGCAGTCCCTTACCCAGAGTGGGGCAATCCAGGGGCAGCTCCCCTCTCCCCCCACCTCCACGCCTCCCCCAGCCCTCCTCAGGCCCAGTTCTCTGGCCAGGTTGTAAGTGGGAAGCCAGAGCCAGGCAGTGCGGGGCAGCTGCTCCTCTGGCTGATGGTGTCATGGAGTGGGCAACTGTGGCATTCCACCATCTGCTGCTGGTGCCCAGGGTTGCAGCTGCTCCTCAGCTCCCAGCACTTTAACTCTCACACAGCCGGTGAGAGCTTCCCGGACAGGGGACCCAGCTTGGGCCAGCAGAGCCCTCAGGGAGCAGCCACCACAGGGGGAGCCCTCCTGGCACACAGCCCCTAGCTACCCCCTCCCTGCACTCTGAGCTACCTCCCTGCCTGCACATAGCCCCTAGTTACCTCCTGCCTGCATCCTGAGCTACCCCCCTGCCTGCACACAGCCCCTAGTTATTTCCTGCCTGCACCCTGAGCGGTTTTCAAACTTTTTGAGCTGAGTCCCATCTTTGAGTCATATTTTTTGGTTATGGCCCCGCACAACCCAGACCAGCTGGGTGACCTGCTGAGGTGAGTCGGGATGGAGGTAGCACTCACTCCCTGGAGCCCCCGGTACGGAGCTGGCCCAAGCCCCATCAGCCTTTGTGCCCCCCCCCCCAAAATAGAAGTCAAACTATGCCTATGCCCCAGGGTCCCCTCCCGGCCCAGAGCCCCCACCCCCCACCCCCGCTGGGTCCTGGAGTTTTTATAGCATGTTAGGGGGAGATCTCAGCAAGAAAAAGGTTGAGAACCCCTGGTTTAGTGGACCAACTTCTGTTGGTGAGAGAGAGACAAGCTTCCAAGTCACACAGAGCTCATGGAGGATGTAAGAATTAGCTTATTTAGCACTTGGAAGATGTTAGAAGCAGTAGGTAAGGGCTAAGGTACAAACTGAGCATCTGGATACAGGTGCGGAGAACTTCCATTGAACTAAATGCCTAGGTAGCATGTATATTCCTCTTGGCAGTGGGGCAGGGGAGGTGAGTGATGTGTAAGTGACAGGTCAGGGAGCAGGCTTGCCCTGTGCTCTCAGCAGCCCTACAATTGGTATCCAGCCAGTGAGCTCCCTGGGCGGGAGCTAGGGGCAAGTGGAGAAGAGAGACACAGATGCCCGATGCCCTGGCAACCTGACAGGTGTAGTGTGAAAAACTGCTGTCTGACTCGCTATTTAGGGTAAACTGAGCACGCTCAGTAACATCTGCTGAAGCAGCTGCCCTTCACCCTATCCTTACTTGGCATCAGATTCTGCGGACAGCTTTTTCGCTTAAAAAGGGCCAAAGGGGGCAAATTGGAGGGGGTGGCGGCCAGGGTCTGAGCAGGAGATGGAAATGGACTGGCTGGGGGACTTCAAGCAGCTGGAGGCAGGGTTAGGATAGGGGCTGAGGAGAGGCAAAATCAGGGAGCTGGAGTTAAGCTCAGGGGTCAGAGGCTGCCAGAGGGCAAAACACTGCATAGGGTAACAGCTATACCCCTGTGGACTGAGACACCAGTGTTTGCAAAAATAGGGTGGGGAAAAGTGGGGGCAGATTTTTTTTTATTTGGTCAGAGAGGCTCTTTTATTTCCCGTCCCACAGGACAGTCCATCTCAGCATGGGCTTCTCAGGGCTGGGCATCCCAATGCCTAGTCACCTCAGCTCCTTCCTATCTGATATAATCTACTGAGGCACTGCGGGAGACTTAATTCAGTGAAATATTTTACATATATCCTCTCAGAAACAAAGAATTGCTCATCAGTTTATATGACTGCATAAAGTCCCATAGTATCGGGGGTATAATGCCTGCATCTGTAACTTTCACTCTTATGCATCCGAAGAAGTGAGGTTTTTACCCACGAAAGCTTATGCCCAAATAAATCTGTTAGTCTTTAAGGTGCCACCAGACTCCTTGTTGTTTTTAAAGTCTCATAGCAGTTTACAAATTTGTCTTATCTGCTGCTGGGATTCTCTGAATTGCCGCTCCCTTCCTTGTAATCTATTTTAAATATACTTTTGCTCCTTTCAATTGATTACTTTTTAAAATGTTATTTTCATTACTCTTAGCACTCATCATTTACCTTTGTTATCATTGAGCAGATGCATGTCATTGTACTATTTAATTTATATTTTAATAACATACTAATCGAAAATATGTATAAGCTGCATAATACATGATGTTTAAATGACCTCACTCTATTAAGAGGTAATTGATACATTGGTACAGGAAGCAGGGTTGTTTGAAAGCTGAAGACTTTATGCTTCCATCCCACACCAATGTCAATTTTTTTCTTTAGACACGCTTTGTTGCATATAAAAGAAAGTTAGTGTAGTCAGTGGTGGGCAAAATAGGCAGATGTACCCCGATCGCTCACAATTTGCTGTCTATCCCTGGATTAGAGGACGGGAAAGTGAGAAAGTAGCAAATTAGGACAAGTCAGCAAATAAGAACAACTTTGTATCAGTAACTGTTACCGGTAGCAAATCACACCATAAGCAGTTGTTTACACTACCGGTCCCAGAGACCGGGCGGAGGCCCAGACCGGCACTGCAGGCAGGGGGTGATTGACAGGAGGGGCGGTGCACCAGGCAGCATGGCGGCGGCCATGGCACTGAGCTGCGGAGCGCGCTACAGGCCCTGTTCCCGGCAGCTGCTGGGACCAAATGCCCGCGGGCGGCTCGTGCGGCCGGCGGTCTGGGGAGGGAGCGCGGCGCCAGCCTCCAGCCGGCCCGGCCCCGGGGGAGAGGTGCAGTACTGCGCCGAGCTGCTGCGGTGAGTCCGGTGTGGAGCGGGCGCAGGGGTGTAACCCCCGCCCCCACTCTGCGCACGAGCCCCGTGCAGGGCAGGGGCTGTAACCCCCGCCCCCACCCTGAGCTTCGTGGGGGGGGGGGGCTGTAACCACTGAGCCCCCCCTGAGCCCCAGCCCCGTGGTGGAGGGAGGCTGTAACCCCTGTCCCAGTGAGCCCCAGCCCCGTGGGGAAGGAGGGCTGTAACATACTAAAAAAGCAATAAAAGGCATAACCCTAAGTGATTTAGTAGTTGTTGTTGTAAGTCACCTTTAAAATTAATCCTCATTTTGGGGGAGGTGAAGTAACACAAGCAATGTAAGTCTTATAGACTAACAGACGTGTTGGAACATAAGCTTTCGTGGGTGAATACCCACTTCATCAGACGCATGATCTATCCATGAAATCGATGGGTGTCTTTCCATTGACCTCAGTGGGCTTTGGATCAGGCTCTAGAACAGGTTTAGAAAGTAGTTGCCCAAGGTCACCCAAAGTGCTTTCAGGGATTTGTTTTGAAAATTCACAGTAGATTTCCAGTTACTGTTTTTATCTCCACAAAGTACTTGTTTGCAAACCTAGTTTTCTTTTTGCCTTGACACTCATAATTAAATAGTTAAAACTTGCCCACTTATTTTTTATTTTTACCTCATCTATGAAACAAACATAACTAAAATGGGGTGGGAGGGGATCAACAGTTATCATGAAAGTGAGTAAATGTGTGCCCAGATGTCTCTCTCTCTTGAAGTTAGGGGCTGAACCTTGAATGCAAAGTTTCACCCTATAAATGCAAGGCTGAAAAAACAGGCACCTTAACCCTATAGACAGTTTTGAATTCTGCTTGCAATAAGAATAGGTGAACAGAACTATGCATTTTATGGTGTGGTTTTGTGTGCTGTAGCTGTTTTTAATTTAATGGCACTCCCAAGTGGCCAAAGGAGTGTACATCAGTTTAGATCAGCAGCATGCTACCTATAGTCAGTATGCCACAGCTGTAAACTTTATACTGTGATTGGAATTGCAAACAAACAAAAGGATGTATCTGCCCTTCAAGCTGGGAGTTTGAGTCCCAGTTCGAAGAGACATTCTTGCATTAGTGCTCAGTGAGCCTACATGCTAAAAATAGAGTGTACACATGGAAGCACAAGTGGCAAGAGAAGCTAGCTGCCCCGAGTACATGCCCATCCAAGACCTTAGGGGGTGGCTAGCCCGTCCAGTGCATTACTGCAGCTATATTATATGTTCAGCTGTTAGTTTCATCAGAGCTAACGTGGGTATGTCTTCTCAAGCTGGGAATTACACCTGCAGCTCCAGAAGTAGACATACCCAGAAACTCCACAGGTTAAACAAACTGTTCTCTGCCAAGCTCCAAAGAGTGTTGTGTTTTATAATAAAATATTACAATCTCTGTAAGCGTGGTTTCATTAGAACACAAGATTGGAAGTCAGGAGATCTGGACTGTAATTGCAGTTTTGCCACAGACTTGCTTTGTGACTTTGGGCAAATCTCTTAAAGCCTGATTCTGAAAGGTGCAGCTGCTCCTGCTGGTGCACTGGGAGTTCAGATTACTTCCCAGGGGGAGTGAATGAAATCTGTTCTTTTAACTGTTTAAAATAAAAACATCTATTTTTGCTTTGGCCAGAGTTACTAGTTGATGTCACAGTTCACTCCTGTTAGAAGTAAGTTCAGTGCTGACCAGTCAAATGCTTAATTTAGATATATTAGAGGGGTAGCTGTGTTAGTCTGGATCTGTAAAGCAGCAAAGAGTCCTGTGGCACCTTATAGACTAACAGATGTATTGGAGCATGAGCTTTCGTGGGTGAATACCCACTTCGTCGGATGCATGTAGTGGAAATTTCCAGAGGCAGGTATAAATATGCAAGCAAAACTAATTTACATATAGTTATAAATAAAATGTATAATCTCTTTTTGTTTGTCATATATAGGAAACGTGACTATGAAGGGTTTCTGTGTTCTCTGTTGTTGCCTGCAGAATCCCGCACCTCTGCTTTTGCTCTGAGAGCCTTCAACGTTGAACTGGCCCAGGCAGGTATTAAAATATATTTGTGAAATACTGAACTATAACAATCATTTCAAGACTCTAGGTTGAAGTGTAAAGCAGTGTTATATGCTGAGATTAAAGTTTTGTGTTTCAAAGGGTGATAAACAGATGGTCCACCACAAAACCCCAGATCTAAACACCTGTAGAAACTGAGGAGGCTTAGAATCTAAACTTAGGAGTCAGCTGCACAATTCAGATCCATCTGGAGAGGATCAAACCAAAAACCTTGAGGGCAGATTCATTTCTAAGTCTATGCTGGCAGAGCCTTGGCAGACTTTCAGGAGGGAAGGTTGCAGATTTAAAAAATAACAATGTGGTTACATCTTCTCTCTGCTAGATGGCTGTAGTAGGCTATACTTCTCTAATGTCCCCTTGGGCAGAGGGTGGGCAGTACTTCTGTCTCTGGTGCACAGCCCTCCAGCTGTGCTGTTCAGGGCATCTGCCCCCTGGTGGGAGGAGTTAAAGTAGTCCAAACAAAAAGTCATTATGCTTCCACAGCTCTCAAAAAGCAGAGCCCTGGGCCTTCAGGAAGCCAAGGAGAAAAATAAAAGAGAAAAGTACATGCCCTTCTCTTTCCTGAGCCAAGACACTCAATCCATTTCCTGGTCAGTAATCCCTATTGCAAGGTGCTGGGGAACACCTTCAGAGTGCCACCCTACAGGCAGCAAGCATCATCCTCCCTTTTAAGGACCTGCTTATCTGCAGGCTTGACAAGCTTCACAAGTGTGCTGCTGTGTTAAGGCTGATTTTGCCCAGAGAAGCTCTTTAACTCCTTCTTGACTGGGTTGGAGATCTGCCCCACCACAGTGACCCACAAATTGCCTGTTGATGCTTGCAAGGAAGGCCTGGCTAGAACAGCCCAGGGGATGTGCTGGTTAAACATAATCCTGTTTGGCCTCTGTTGTCAGGACTCTTGGCAAACTCCTGGCAGAATTTAAAGCTGCCCTCCCTAGCAGTGGGAACGCTGCCTGTGATGCCCTGGCGTGGATTCCTCTGAGGTGAAACTGGTCCAGGACCTGAACTTTGTGTATTTGAAATCCAGATTCTGATCTGGATTTTGTGGTTCAGCCCAGTCTCATAATACGTGTGCCTTCAGAAGAATATTTGAAATAGCTGCTTGTCTTTGGGTTTCAGTAGTGCGATGCTGAATCTTTAAAAATATATTTTATATCTGTGATTAAAAAGCATAAGAAAATCTCAAGAGCAATAAAACAAATACTAATCACAAAAACAAGAATTACTTTAGTATGCAATAGCTTGCTGAAGTTTAGTATTTTAATTGTCAAGTGATACATATAAAAATATTATCTAATAGCAATGTTTAAAAATTGCTTAGTAATCTAGTTGAACTGAAGTAGGTAGATGTGATTTTTGTGATAGGTAAAGCAAGTGACTAAGGTGAAATGTACAACAAAACAATCTTTTATAATTTACAGGAAGATTTGGGCAAAGTGTTTGATCTTCACTGTGGAATATTAGACACATTTTTGTTTGTCAGAGGTATTGGCCCTTCCTGCGAACAGCTTGTCTATAGTCATAGACTTCTTATTGGAAAATTGCATGACTAGAGAAAAGCTGATTTTTACACAGGCACGATCAATGAAAAATCTTAATTGTTGCATATTTTGGTGAACTGAAGGAGAGCCAGTTGAAACTTTAAGTTAACTGTCAATTTTTTTTTAAATAAAATACCAGAATAACTTGGCAAAATGTTTAAAGAATAAAATTGTTCATTTAGTATGCTATGTCTGTGGGGTGAAATCCTGCCCCGATTATTTCCCCCTCCCTGAGTTTTGCCATTGATTTCAGTGGGGCTAGGATTGCACCCAGCGTGTGTGGTTTCATTTGGGATATATGTGGCCATATTTTTGAGAGAAGCTGAGTGCCCACAGCTCCTGTTGATTCATGGGTAAGCTGCTGGTGCTCAGCACCTTTGAAAATCAAGCCGTTAATTATTAGGGGCTTGTCCCTGTGAGATGCTGAACCTGTAGGTTGCATTGGGGAGCTGAAAACTCAGCATCGCTGGCAAGGCACTTAGTGCCCAAACCTGCAAGATGATAAGGTATCCAGACTGCAAATAATTTAACGTTCTGCTTTGTACATCATCACAAACAATTGAACACTGGAATCCAAGCTCTGCTGGCAGTTTTCTTGTTGATAGATATGTCACTATCTGACTTGTTCTCTTGCAGCTGTTGAAATCCTGATAGTAGTAAAAGTTTGACTCACTCTTGCAAGCCCTCAGTGTCTTTAGTGCCTTCATTTTGAAGTCATGTTAAAAAAAAGAAAAAGAAAAAAGTACGTGTGTGTGTGTATATATGTATAAAAATTGTATGTATTTTATTTTCTCCTTCTCCTACTCCTTTTGTATGTTGCTCACTGTTTTAGATTGTAAACTCTTTGGGCAGTGACTGTGGCCTAACAAATTAGGTGTTGTGAGGCTGAGTGTCACAACTTCTAACTTTTAGGCACCTAGAAAATCCCTGTGATTCACAAAGCCTGACCCCTGATTTACACTCCATAATTACTTTGGTGTAGCTACCTCGCTCAGGGGTGTGAATAATCCACACCCCTGAGTGACATAGTTATACCGATGCAAGTGCCAGTGCAGACAGTGCTATAGTGGCAGGAGAGCGTCTCCTTTTTGTAGTGGTAGAGATAGAAAGCCAACGGGAGAGACCTCTCCCATTGTCTTAGAGCATCTTCAGCAGAAGCTCTACAGCGGCACAGCTACTGCTCATAGCTACTGTGCTGCTGTAAATTTGTAGCGTAGACCTGCCATGAGTTAAGTCCCTAACCTCCTATACAATTAGTGGGGAGAGACACCTTCAACTGTGATTCACAAAAGCCATCATGCTGGGCCGGGAGCCACCCAAGATAGTCATCCGATAAGAGGGGTGTGTGCTACAATTCGCCCTTGTCTTGGAGAGAGGCACCTAAGTCTGGGCTGCAGGGAGGCGCCCATGTTGTCTTGGCATTCTCAGTTGCAAACACTCTATTTACAGTAGGTGCCTGCTCTGTTAGCAAAAAGCCACAGAGGAGGAAGAGGACTTTTCTCAACTTTTAGCCCAGTGGCTAGGATACTCACCTGGGATATGGGAGACCCCTGGTTCAAGTCCCTCCTCTACCTGAGGGGAAGAAAGGATTTGAACATTGATGTGACTCCTCTTAAGTGAGTGCTCTAACCATTGGGTTATGGGATATTCTGATGTGGGGCTCCCTCAGTCTTTCATGTTGAAGTTGTTGCACTCTGACTAAATAAAGTCAATGGATTAGGGGACTAGATCCTAGGTCTCCCACTTCCTAGGTAAGTCCTTTATGAGTCCTCAAATGACCAAGTTGGTCTACACTACGCTGTAAGTCAATCTAAGTTACGCTATTTAAGTTATGTCGACTTCAGTTACATAACTGAGGTCAACTTACAGTAGTGTCTGCACTGAGCTATGTTGACAAGAGATGCTCTCCTGTGGACATAGCTTCTGCTTCTCAGGGAGGTGGAGTAGAGACTTGATGGGAGAGCACTCTGCCATCAAGTTTAGCGTGTCTTCACCAGACCTGCTAAATCAACACTGCTGCATTGTTCGCAGCAGTGCCAATTTAGCTTGGAGTGTAGACATGGTCTTACTTGTGAAAGATGCATACTGATGGCATGTGATCAGAAAAATCATTCAGGAAAGATGATACTTAGTTATACTCTTTAAGTGTCGTAAACTAATTGCCTCCATTAGACTGTAAATTTCACTCGTAAATATATTCTTTCCAGATTAAAGACTCCATAACACAGAAGACCATAGGTTTGATGCGAATGCAGTTTTGGAGGAAAGCTGTGGAAGATATATACTGTGATAACCCACCACATCAGCCAGTTGCTATAGAACTGTGGAAGGTAAAATATCTTTCCTGTCTTAAAATTTACGTACAATTATTCTTTTACCTGCGGAAAATGTTTTGTTGTTTTGCATGTGCTATACTGCATACTAACTGTATTTTGTGTTATACAGATATTGTATGATATTTTGTATGTGTTATACTAAGAGCAGCCTGAAGCAAAAAAGGGAGAGATGGACAGTCATGAAGCTGATATCTAGGGAGAAGTTACCAGAAAAATGTAGCAACTAGTCAGAACTATGTTAATCAGAGAATTTGCCTTCTAACCAGGTGAAGGGACAAAATCATTAGAGTGACAATTGTAAATCAGTACCAAGTAGTGTTTAAGTAAACTTTCCTCAGCCTCTGCTAGCCTTTTCCAAAGGTTTAAGAACCAAAAGAAGACTGAAATTAGTGTGATCAGAGACTAAAGCCAGAAAGGAGACCATACAAAGAAAGATACACTATCGGAGGCCCCCACCCTCACAGTCAAAACTATAATGCACACTATTTCATATTCCAATGCACTCTGACTCCCTAGAAAACTGCATAGCTGACAGTTGGTCATTTAAAAAAAAAACTGGCACAAAATGCAAGTCCTGATTTGGATGCTGAGTCACAGGGATTCTATGTACCTGCCAACTTTTGAAATATTTTCTTCAAGACACCTTTATGTAAGTTCAGAACAACAAATTCAAGCATGCCTACAATTTAGCATCTCCGCTGGCCATGGTTGGGGACAAAATGACCAGCTGACCAAACCTGTTCACTCTAGTTAGGACCCCCACTGCACCAGATAACTGGTGGTTGCCTGTACTTAACATGGGAATAAATAGACCCCAATATGTTGTTTTACAGTTATGATTTCCAGCTAGGATAGGTCACTGCCTTAGGACCACAGACTAACATCTTAGACTCTCCATCTAAGGTGTCATGTGCCTCTGTCCGTGTTGAAAGTGCAGAAAAAACAGGGAAACTCCCTGTAATGGTGGGTTAGTATACTACAATTCCTGTATGATTAGAGGGTTCACTTGAGGGCATCATGGCTCCCCATCTACTGCCTGTTGTTTATCTGAGGTCAGGGATCACAGCCCTTTACTATCCCCTTTTTCTGATGTTGGCACTGCTGAGTTAATGGACGCACCTAGTGTGCTCTTCCTCCTGTGATGCCAAGCACAAGTCAGTACTTGTTTCTGTCAACAATCCTATTCAAATTATAAACAAGAAACTGTTGAAGAAAGAGAGAAAACACTGGTAATGCCAAGAAATAAACAGCATCTACTTGAGTCTCATCTAGGAGATCCAACATTATTCCTAGATATCTCCAACTCAGAATTTATTTATTTATTTAGCCACAACAAAGCTCTAATATAATTAAAACAGAAGCTGGCAAGTATTCTGGACCTTAGTTATAGATTACACTGGTCTACAATTTTTGAGAAGTCGTCTGCTTCAGAGATAAAATGTGCTATTTATTATGTATTTTGATGTGCTGAATTCAAATATGACAATTAAAACAACTGATTGGCAACTGTTTCTAAGATATTTAAGTTTTTACATTTCATGTCTATGTATATTGTGTAGATAGTAGAGTTTTAATCATAAATTGTAAACCTAGATCTTTTCATGTGTTTATGGTTGCTTTACATGATGATGATATTTCACCTGTCCTGCTTATGTAACACTTTAAAAATCAGCAAAAGGGTTATATAAATAAAATTGATTATGAAACAAAAGGCAAAAAAACTATTATGTAAATAGTTTAGTCCCATTCAGTGTCTACTTGGCGCTTCTTGGCTTGTCTCTTGTATTCATTAAATGGAGCATCTCTTGTCACTGTCCAGCAATAGTCTGCAAGCATTGATGGGCTCCATTTGCCCTGATAGCGTTTCTCCATTGTTGCAATGTCCTGGTGAAATCGCTCGCCGTGCTCGTCGCTCACTGCTCCGCAGTTCGGTGGAAAAAAATCTAGATGAGAGTGCAAAAAATGTATCTTTAGTGACATGTTGCAACCAAGGCTTTTGTATGCCTTGAGGAGGTTTTCCACCAACAACCTGTAGTTGTCTGCCTTGTTGTTTCCAAGAAAATTTATTGCCACTAACTGGAAGGCTTTCCATCCCATCTTTTCCTTGCCACACAGTGCATAGTCAAATGCATCATCTCGAAGAAGTTCACGAATCTGAGGACCAACAAAGACACCTTTCTTTATCTTAGCTTCACTTAACCTTGGAAATTTTCCTTGTCCCCTGACTGCCCCCTCCTGAGACCTTCCCCACATCCTAACTGGCCCCCTAGGACCCTACCCCCTACCTGTCCCCTGACTGTCCCAACCCTTATCCACACCCCCACCCCCTGACAGCCCCCCCCCAGAACTCCTGACCCATCTAAACCCCTCTGCTCCCTGTCCCCTGACTGCTCCCTCCTGGGACCCCTGCTCCTAACTGCCCTTAAGAGCCGAGCTGCCCGAGCCAGCGCTACCGGCTTCGGGCAGCCCCCCCTGCCTCCGGACCCCGAGCCGCCGGAGCAGAGCAGCTGGAGCCGGGAAGGAGAAGTGCTTGGCCGGCGGCTCAGGGTCCGGAGGCAGGGGGGGCTGCCCAAAGCCGGTAGCGCTGGCTCGGGCAGCTCGGCTCTGAAAGTCTGAGAGGGGAGGAGCGTAGCAGAGCCGCCGCGGGAGAGGAAGTGCCCGGCCGGCATTTTCCCGGACATGTTTGGCTTTTTGGCAATTCCCCCCGGACGGGGGTTTGATTGCTGAAAAGCCGGACATGTCCGGGAAAAACCAGATGTATGGTAACCCTACTGTAATTTAACAGAACTCAACTTGCTGCTTCTTGACCACTATGGCACTGTTGCAGTCAATGCACTTACCAGACAGTTAGTGCTGACAAACTGGGAAACCAGTTGGGCATCTAAGGCCTAATCTAAAGTCTACTGAAATCATTAGAAAGATGTACCTTTGCAACATTTTTTTTTAAATATCTGCAGAAATAGTTATTTACAGTTTAAATTAGATGTAAAGAAGCAGATAATGATCTATAGAAAGCCTTGATTCTGAGAACAGACTGCTCCTAAACTTCTATCATAAACAGTTAATCATGTCAGACTTATTATACTCAACAGGACATACTGGCTGCAAAATTGAGGGTGATTTTGAGGGAATTATTGTAAATAATAAGATTGAAAAAAACGGAATAGAATGGAGCAGCTGTGGAAGGAGGGCAAGAGTTTGACAGAGATGAGTGGCTGAACAGGAGATGGTAGAGGATTATCAGTTTTCTATATTAAATGTAATAATTATAATTAATATATATAAAATACTCATGTATATTAGAATATTATGTATAAACAGTATCTATTGACATAACATATATACTCATACTACTTATTGTTCTCCTGAAAAAACATTTGGGAAGTGAACAATGTGATCTGCAAATATTTTGTGGAAAGTTGTAATGGAATGAATGAGTAGACTTAATTACATTTTAAAAAAAATATATTTTTTAAAATTTCTCCTTCACTTACATGTTGGCTTGAGGCACAAGATTCTGTTTTTTCTGTAGCAGTAGTAAAGAGAGATCAGTTGAAAAGTTTTATACTTAATTTTCTTTATTACACACATTTTATTCTTCCATTTTGATTTAACCCAGCTGATACTGAGCAAATCAAATCTTACTTTTAATAACAAAAAGATAATTAAAAAAATTACAGCCTTGATCATACCTTGCTTTCAATAGTTTTCCAAATTTTTCTTTTTTCTAAACTGTAACATAGCTTTTCTTTGTTCATTTCTAGGCTATCAAGAGACATAACTTGACTAAAAGGTGGCTTCTGAAGATTATTGATGAAAGAGTAAGTAATTTTTTAATCTGTTGTATGCGTTTTAATTTTTCCTCTCATTTTTGACTTTTTGAATCATGTGTACCTAACCAAAACTTAGAGCTCATCTTTTCTGTTTCTGTATGGTTGTATTCTCTTCTTTGAACAGGAGTGTCCTATATACTGGCCCTTGGTAGTTTTTAAAAATTTCTCCCTTGCTTTAAAACTCCACTCCGTGAGACTCCATTTCATACTCTTATCTTTGTGGCCATGGTGGAGAGGGTAGAACTTCAATTTTTTTGCTTTAAAAAACTGTTGTTTTCATGAAAGCTTGCAGATTGTCAGCTCTGAAAACTAATGCCTTCACTTTCGCAATATCAGTGCAAGCTTCTGAATGCAACCCAGCAAATTTATCTCACTGCTGACTGGAGGGTCTAGGGGTCTGTGGGCTTATGTGGTGCTTAGACCTTGGGATGGCCCTCTGCACAGAGGTGAGTTTCCCTTCAAGAGATCAGAGACAGTTAGCTCTCACACACAGCTGGCTTCCAGTCAATTCTCATTTCTAGAAGATTCAGTGCTCTGCAATTTATAAGAAGTCAAAGTGAAAAACTTTCTCAGGCTAGGTCTACACTACCCGCTGAATCGGCGGGTAGAAATCGACCTCTCGGGGATCGATTTATCGCGTCCCATCGGGACGTGACAATCGATCCCTGAATCGACACTCTTACTCCACCAGCGGAGGTGGGAGTAAGCGCCGTCGATGGGAAGCCGCAGAGGTCGATTTTGCCACCGTCCCTACAGTGGGGTAAGTTGGCTGCGATACGTCGAATTCAGCTACGCTATTTGCGTATCTTAAATCGACCCCCCCGTAGTGAAGATGTAGCCTCAGACTGCCTTTTCATGCCATCCTATTCCTGTTCACTTACTACATCATAGTCTCCTGACAGCATTCTGTGACCTTGTCTGTTTGGCTTTTAGAAATTACTTTAAAATATTTCTATATTGCCTCATATCAAGATGAGTTATGAGCTTAAAATCTCAAACAAATGTCATTTATGATTACATGCACTTTTATATTCCCTTCCCTACAAGATCTATATATATCTAAGGTACTTATATGGCCCTGATTACCTTAGTTGTCTGAACGCCTCACAGTCTCTAATGTATTTATCCTCGCAACACCCCTATGAGGTAGGGAAATGCTAATATCCCCATTGTACAGTTTGGGAACCGAGGCACAGAGAAGTTAAGGGACTTACTGAAGGTCACACGGGAAGCCTGTGGTGAAGCAGGGTATTGAATCTGGGTCTCCAGTCTCCTGGACCATAAATAAATTAATTATAAATTAGTGGAGATATCCTATCTCCTAGAACTGGAAGGGACCTTGAAAGGTCATCAAGTCCAGCCCCCTGCCTTCACTAGCAGGACCAAGTACTGATTTTGCCCCAGATCCCTAAGTGGCCCCCTCAAGGATTGAACTCATAACCCTGGGTTTAGCAGGCCAATGCTCAAACCACTGAGCTATCCCTTCCCCCATCATACTTCCTATCAGAACACTTTATAAATATTTATTACTTTAACATCACCACATTGGTGTGAGGTAGATAAATATTAATATGCACATTCTGCACTGAAACTAAGGGACTTGGAAGTCCAGTGACTCGCTCAAGCACACACAAGCCGTCTATGGCATAGACCATCCAGGTCTCTTGACTCTCAGGCCTGTATTTTTTATCCACAAGACCAGCTTTCCTGTCATAGTGAGTGAATGTTCTATTTCTGACAGCATTTGCATGAGACAGCCAAGTACACTCAGTAGTTTAAAAGTGCTTTTAAAAAGCACACACTAGAGGAACATATTCTGATATCTGTAATTTTCTTTCACTGAGATATAAGCCTCATTCACTGACAATGGAATAGAATTGGCAGTTAATAGTGTAAACATACTGTACAGTACCTTCATCAGAACTAAGGGTGTGAGTCTGCAGTAGCATGGCATGAAGACTCCAAGGCCAGGTCTGCACTACAAAGTTTTGTTGGCATAGCTGTGTTGGTCAGATGTGAAAAAACCACACCTCGTAGCTGACATAATTATGCCAGCAAAAATCCCAGTATAGATGCACATATGCTGACAGTGTGCTTCCATCAGCATAGTTAATATTCAGTGTTGTTGTAGTCATGTTAGTCTCAGGATATTAGAGCTCGTCTCTTTCAGCAACAGAAATTGGTCCAGTAAAAGATATTGTCTCACCCACCTTCTCTCTCTAGCATAGCTAATGTCATTTGGGGGGGTGGTAGTGTTCTTGCCAGCAAAAAACTCCTGTTGGTATACGCTATATCTATGGCGGGGACTCTGTCAGTATAGCTATACTGGCAAAGCACTTGTAGTGTAAACAAGCACCAATTGATTTAATGTTAATGCAATATTGCAAGAGAGAATTTAAATCCATAACAGTTGTGGTTCCTTCAGCAACCTTAGCTGGTTGTCCTTGCACATACATAATATTTTGTATTGTTGGAGATGTTTTAAAATGTATTCCTTAATGTGTATATGGTTTTATTCATATACACACACATGCAATTCCTCCCCATCCCATAATGTGAGTTACTTTTGTTCACTATACCCTAATGAAGGATTATGTAGATCTGTTTATAATGATCAGTTTGCACACAAAAAAACATGTTCATGTTGGAATACAGACTCATACATATTCATGTTCTGTGCTCAAACTACAGGAGAAAAATTTGGATGACAGAGCATATCATAACATCCAGGAACTTGAAACATATGCTGACAACACTCATAGCGCTCTCTTGTATCTCACCTTGGAAATGCTGGGTATGTGCTTTTTCTTTATTTAGGATTTTATGGAGAATTTATCAGTACTGCTACTATATTTACTAATGGGGAGGATTTTCAAAAGTGCTGATGGTTGAGCTAATTCTGCTCCCATTAAAGCCCGCAGTAAAGCTTCCATTGACTTTAATGGGAGAAGAATAGGTCAACACTCAGCATTTCTGAAAATCCAACTTTAAATCTGTAAAATTAAGGGCTGTCGATTAATCACAGTTAACTCACATGATTAACTCAAAAAAATAATTGTGATTAGTCGCAGTTTTAATTGTACTGTTAAACAATAGAATACCAATTGAAATTTATTAAATATGTTGGATGTTTTTCTACATTTTCATATATATTGTATTCTGTGTTGTAATTGAAATCAAAGTGTACATTTTTATTACAAATATTTGCACTGTAAAAATTATAAACAAAAATAGTATTTTTTAATTCACCTCATACAAATACTGTAGTGCAATATCTTTTTTGTGAAAATGCAATTTATAAATGTAAATTTTTTTTGTTACAAAACTGCACTCAGAAACAAAACAATGTAAAACTTCAGAGCTTAGAAGTCCACTCAGTCCTACTTCTTGTTTACCCAATCGCTAATACAAACAAGTTTGTTTACATTTGCAGGAAATAATGCTGCCCTCTTCTTATTTACAATGTCACCAGAAAGTGAGAACAGGCATTTGCATGGCACTTTTATAGCTGGTATTGCAAGGTATTTATGTGCCAGATATGCTAAATATTCGTATGCTCCTTCATGCCTTGGCCACCATTCCAGAGATATGGATGCTGCAGTAGCTGCCAGGTCACCTGCATTCTGAGTAACTGGAAGATCAGGCATCTCCTCACCACTCACATCGTCACTGGGGCCGGAAGGCTCACCGTGAACATTTGTGTCTATGTATCTCAGGAGAGCTCCTTCCTGCTTAGATAGAAAAGCTTCCTTTGCTTTTTGTTTTTTTCTGAATGCTGCCCCAGAAGGGTGTTTTCTTCTTTCACTCATGACTGCTGTTCTGTGCCAGCTACAGTAGCTCTCAACACTCAATTGAAGGGGACAAATAAGCAGGCTGGTAGCAGGGCCTGAGTGAGGGTAGATATCAGCATCTTAAGGGCCTAACTGGCTCCTACTACTTCAGTTGACTGCCTGTTCTCCTGAAGAGGGTTCAGGGAAGCAGCAGGAAACAGGAACCTCCCTGAGAAGCTGATATTAATCAGTCCAGTCTCCTGGGGGTGCTAGAGAGATACATAAGAGGCTCCTTCTCCTCTCTCTCCCTGCAGCTCCTGCTGCTTTCTGTTATTCCCTTTCACCTTTTCTCCTGCCTGCCTGTTATGTCTCTTGTGCCCTCCTTCCTCCAGCACAGCACTCCATCATCTCTCTACATCTAGAGCAGAGAAAATACATATGCACCAGCAGCAGACACAATTTTCTACACTCTGGGTCCTAGTGGCGCTCCTCCACAGTCTGGCACCTGAGGCGGCTGCCTCAGTTTGCCTCATGGTAAGGCCAGCCCTGAACATATTTGAACCCTGTTATCAGGACCCAGCTCCCAGTCTTCTTTTCTCAAGACTAAACATACCCAGGTTTTTTTTAACCTTTCCTCAGAGGTCAGGTTTTCTAAACCTTGTATCGTTTTTGTTGCTCTCCAGCTGAGGCCTCATCAGTGCAGAGTAGAGCAGAACAATTATTTCTGTATCTCAGGCGTTCTCAAACTTCATTGCACTGCGACCCTCTTCTGACAACAAAAATTACTACATGACCCCGGGGGGAGAGGGGGAATCGAACCCTGAGCTTGCTGGAGCATCACTACCCCGGGCATGAGGGCCAAAGCCTACGTCCCACCAACCTGGGTGTAGGGACCCAAACCCAAACACAAGAGCTTCAGTCCCAGGCAGGGGGCCTGTAACCTGAGCCCCACCCAGGGCTGTATCTTATAACACTCCTGTTAATACACCCTTGAATGGTATTTGACATTTTTGTAACTGCATTGCATTGATAGCTCATATTCAATTTGTGATCCACTGTAACCCCCAGATCCTTTTCAGCAGTACTACTGCCTAGCCAGTTATTCCCAGTTTTTTAGATGTGCATTTGATTTTTTCCTTCCTAAGTGTAGTACTTTGCACTTGTCTGTATTGATTGTCTTGTTGATTTCAGACCAATTCTCCAATTTATCAAGGTTACTTTGAATTCTAATCCTGTCCTCCAAAGTGTTTGCAATCTCCCATCTTAGTGTCATCTGCATATGTGATAAGCATGCTCTCCACACCATTATCCAAGTCATTAATGAAAATATTGAATAGTACTGGACCCAAGACAGACTCCTGCAGGATTCCCTGGATACACCCTCCCAATTGGACAGGAAATTATTTATAACTACTTTTAGAACAGTTTTTTTCAACCAATTGTGCACCCACCTTATAGTAATTTCATCTATACCACATTTCTCTAGTTTCTTACAAGAATGTCACATGGTACCATGTCAATAGCCTTATTAAAATCAAGATATATCATGTCTACTGGTCCCCCCACCCTCCCATATCCGTTAGGCCAGTAACCCTGTCAAAGAAGGACATTGATTTGGCATAATTTGTTCTGAAAAATCCATGTTGACTATTATCCTCTAGGTGCTTACAAATTGATTGTTTAATAATTTGTTCCAGTATCTTTCCAGGTATCCAAATGAGGCTGACTGGCCTATAATTCCCCAGGTCCTCTTTGTTCCTATTTTTAAAGATATGGTATTATGTTCGCTCTTTTCCATCACTCTGGGACCTTACCTGTCCTCCATGAGTTCCTAAAAATAATTGCTAATGGTTCTGAGATTGTTTCAGCTAGTTCCTTCATTACGCTAGGGTGAATTTCATCAGGCCCTGCCAGCTTGACTACATCTAACTTATCTTTAACCCATTCTTTCCCTGTGCTTGTGTTCCAACCCCCTTGTTAGTGTTAATTGTGTTAAGCGTCTGGTCACAATTAACTTTTTTAGTGAAGACTGAAACCAAATAGGTATTAAACACCTTAGCCTGCTTGATGTCATCCATTATTAGTTCTCCTTCCCGCTAGGTAGAGGACCTTCATTTTCCTCAGTCTTTCTTTTTCCTAATGTATTTATAGAAACTCTTTTTATTGCCTTTTATGTTCCTTGGTAGGTGTAACTCATTTTGTGCCTTAGCTTTTCTGATTTTGTGCCTATGTTCTTGTGGTATTTTTTTGTACTCATCCTTAGCAAGCTGTCCACATTTGTCGGATTCCTCTTTGATTTTCAGTTAATTAAAGAACTATATTAGCTTCTTACTATTTTTTCATCTTTCCTTCATGCCTGGATAGTTTGCTAATGTGCCTTTAATATTGTCTGTTTGAGAAATTGCTAACTGTCCTGAACTGCTTTTTTCCTTAGATTTTCTTCCCAGAGGACCTTACCTACTAGTCTCCGAGTTTGTTAAAATCTGCAATTTTGAAGTCTGTTGTTGTTGTTCTGCTGCTCTCACTCCTTCCGTTCCTCAGAATCATGAATGCTATCATTTCATGCTTTCTTTCATTCAAACACCTTTCCACCTGCAGATTTGCAACCAATTCCTCCTGTTGGTCAGAATCAAAACTAAAATGGGTGCCCCTCTGGTTACTTCTTCCACTTCCTGAAATAAGAAGGTGCCCCCAACACATTCCAAGAATTTACTGAATGTTTTATGTTTTGCCATGTTGATTTTCTAACAGAAATCTGGGTAGTTCCCCATTTTGTGTTTTGGATATTTCTGTTATTTGTTCTAGAGATGCCTCATCCTTCATCTCCCGATTTGGAGGTCTACCTTGACATCGCTTCCCTTTTTCCCCCTCCATTTCAATTTCAGAATGTCAAAATGTTTTGTTTGATTTCAACATTTTCTACTAAAACAATTCAGTATTTCTGAATCAAATTTTTTTAGAAATGTCTGTTCTGCAAAAAAAAAAAAAAATCAAAATTTCAAATTTTTGTCTAGATTTGGGACAAATCAAAAGTTGAAATGTTAGAATTTCCTTTGGGACCGAAATTCTGAATTTCACTTGGCTTTGCTTAGTATTTATTGCTGAAATTTGATTCCTGGTTTCTTGTTCACTGGGGTAAGGGGTTGCACTGATGTAACTACACTGATGTACTAGGGTAAACTGTACCAGTGCAAGTCAGTTTTCACACTGGTGTAGTGTATCTGTAATAGGAGTTTGAACTGGTTTAGCTACATTGATATAGCTACACGAGTGCAAAAAATGCATTGTAGACTAGCCCTAAGAGATGTCTCACTCCAGAATGTAGTAATCAGTCAGCTAGTTTACTAGCTTTCACCTCTGAGATTAGGACTCAAGGACAATCTGTGAACATATGCTGTTTGAGGCAAATATATTCTTAACAGCTGTAATACAAAAGTTGTGTAGTTTCTGCTCATGAGACTTGTTAATATGCTACACTCAGACTATTCTATGGTTGGTTATGTGGTTTTAACCTTTATTTCTGAAAATACAGGTGTGCGGGATATCCATGCAGACCATGCAGCCAGTCACATTGGGAAAGCACAAGGCATTGTCACCTGTTTAAGAGCAACTCCGTATCATAGTAAAAGACGAAAGGTCTTTCTTCCTATGGACATTTGTATGTTGGTAAGAAAGTATAGACTGGGAACAAACAATATAGTATCTCTAATTACATCTCTCAGCTTTAGATAGATAGTATTTTCTGTTAGACCAGAAAGTAAATGTCGAAGAGCCTAGTTGCTATTAGTAGAAGGTTCACTTCCTGTGGCTTGCAGTACCCCCAGCATGCTCTTTCAGTGATAGGGCTTTTCTTGGTCTTATTGCTTTGCTTCTTTTGGGAGGTATGATTAGAGTGATTTTTTTATTATTATTTATTTTAATACTAGCTCACTGAAATTTTTTAGTACTAAAATGCAATTCAGTAGCATTTTAGGATTTTTCTTCATGTGCAGAAATACACATGGAATGGGAATCAATTCCTTCCTCCCCGCGCTAAATTTTCTAGTGTTGTTCCCTTTGTTTCAGAATGAGCTCCCTAGCCTCTCTTTGCTGTGCTGTGGTCATACTCTTGCTTTTTCTGTGCAACTCAATAGTAACTACAAGTATTTGCTCACTCATTGCTATAGCGCGTGGGGTCTAGTTGTACAATTTGAGAGAAAACACCTAACTGGCACTGGAATTCAGCAGCTCTTACGCTAACAGGTAATTGTCAGTGACACAAGGATTAAAACACAAGTTTCCCATTAATGTTCAAATGAGTCTGTGGCTAAATCTATAGGCATAGGCATTGAATATTTATTTAATAATTTATCTGTTTGCATTTTCAAATTATGACATTCTCATTGCTCTTATATAAATCCATCTAATTGTGGCAGTGCTTAAGGCACATGCACTAGTCTTCTATGAATATCATTTAAGTGTGAATTAATATCCTTGATTTGCAAGTTTTGGTTGTTTTGTGTAGAATAATGAAGAGCTCCAAATTTGATAACCTTTGGCTTTGTTTTCCTGCTAGGTCAGTATTATGTGAATGGCACAGAAGCATAAAATGGCTGATACGTCCATCCCAAACAGTAACTCATGATGGGGGCTGATTAGGGCCTTCCAACTTTCATATCTTTGTTTCAATATAACTTAATATCATATACCCAGGTACACATACACACACCCACACAGAATTGTGCTTGTCCCTGCCATCACAGCCACACATGTGACTATGAAACTTTTCAGTCATCGGTGGGTGTAGGAGATGGATGCAAAGGTAATCTCCCTCTTACCCAGACTGAGAGTGTTGCAGAGACAAGAGGTATCTTGGCAGCTAGTCAGAGTCACCAGATTGCTCTTGAATCCATATCCTCTGTGTGGCTTTGTCTTCACTATAAAATTTTACCATATTCAATCAGCCTTGTGAATAAGTAAGTTAGTTGACATGATGCTGAACAAAACTTGTCTTAGTCTGCATTAACCACAGTGTCATTGTCACCATTGTGTCACCTAATTCAATTCTCCATAAGTGTTCAAACATGGTACCATTTGTAGTATAGATAGGAGCGCTGCCAGCTTTTCTGCCACCCTAGGCGGCGGAAGGTCCCACCCCGAAATGCCGCCCCCCATAGAGGCGACGGAAGGTCCTGCCGCCGAAATACCGCCGCGGTCGCCACCCCCCCAAATTGTAGCACCCTAGGCGACCGCTTAGGTCACCTAATGGGTTGCACCGGCCCTGAGTATAGACCAGCACTATGACAATACCTTTCTTCATGGACCAGCTGTTTTTCCAGTGAAGCCGTAACTTTTTCCTTTACCCTGCTTAGCCTCAGTTGATTGATTTTTTTTTTTTTTTTTAACTTGACGCGCAAGAAGTTGATTTCAGATTACCAGAATTTAAATTGTAGCTCAGTTATCCCTAGTTACTACAAAGTATTCAGAGAGTCAGTTTATGCAAAGACTGAGTTAGTTACTCTTTCCTGTCTTTTCCTTCACTGAGCTTTGCTTCCTACTGACTACTTTAAAAATATGCATAAACGTTTTTCAGATTTTTGATTGTAGTCTGGCTGCCAGGCAGGCTTCTGGCTTTCCTACTCTCTTGTTAAGCAGAAATGGATGTTTTGTTTTTTGCTCTTCACTCTCAGCATGGAGTTTCGCAAGAAGATTTCATAAGAGCCAATCAAGAGAAAAATGTGAGAGATGTAATTTACAACATTGCCAGCCAGGCGCACGTTCATCTAGAACATGTGAGCTTCCTCTTTTCTTGTTGATAGCATATAATCAATTTTCATGTTAAGAAGTGTTGTCAAAATGTGGTGGTGTCTTGTTGGGGACCTTATTTATTGCATCAAATATTTTAAAAACACTTTTACCTTCATGTAGAAGATCAATCTCCCAGCCTATTCAGTCCTGGGTGCCTATGCTGAAAGTGATCATAAAAGTGCTGATTGCAATTACATTGAGGAGTACAGCCTTGTAGTGTTAAACTGATTGGTCCTTTGAGTTGGAGAATAAACCCACCAAAAAACTTATTCTAAAACAATAAAACAATTTTTGAATGGAGGTTCTCTTTATGGTAACACACTTGCATGAATTTATCTATATAGAGATAGCTGTATGTGTGTATAACTACTGACTGAAAGCTTTTGCACATACAGTAGAACCTCAGAGTTATGAAGACCTCAGGAATGGAGGTTGTTCATAACTCTGAACAAAACATTTTGGCTGTTCTTTCAAAAATTTACAACTGAATTTTAACTTAATACATCTTTGAGTTAAATAAAAATGCTGCTTTTAACCAGCTTAATTTAAATGAAACAAGCACAGAAAGAGTTTCCTTATCTTGTCAAATCTTTGTTTTAAACATTCTGGTTTTTTAGTGGTTTATGTGTAACCCACTGTTACTGTATTTGCATTTTTATTTTTTTGGTCTCTGCTACTGCCTGATTGTGTACTTCCAGTTCCAAATGAGGTGTGTGGTTGACTGGTCAGTTTGTAACTCTGGTGTTCATAACTCTGAGGTTCTATTGTATGTCATTATGAGATGTAGGTTATGGAAGGGTGTGCCTGCACAGATCAGATTCCAGGATCACAGCCATAGACTGTGTGCATGAGTTACTTTGTGTATTTTGGACACAGGTGCAATAATTATTAGGCATTCAGATTTTGCCTTTAAGTGCCAAACTTTTTTTTTTCCTGGAAACTACCTACTATATGCATAGTGAGCTACACCAGCAATGTTTCTCTGGTTTTGTTTTTGCCCCACAGCCAGTCTAATTGGGATCACCGTTTCAAACTTCACTATTTGTGCAACGGCTTTATCACAGGTTGTTATTCACATGGATCAATTAGTGGATCTGAACTTGAGAAGCTACACTGAGACCTACTCTTTACCTCTCTGTTGCTATAAATATTGAAAATAAAACATACGGGCTATGCTTATAAGAAGCACTTTGGTACATACTACATAAGCACTTGTACATTTCCCCATTTCTCCAGAAAATATAAATAGTACAAGAAGTGCTTTTAACCAGATGTTACAACAATCTGTGTGTGTGTGTATACATTTAATTAGTTAATTGCATTAAAAAACTATATTAATAGAACATTAAGGTGCAAAGACAAGCTCTCAAAAGTTAAATGCCAGAATTAAGGTTGCCTGTGCAACATTAGTTCAGCCCCCTTGTGCTTATGCATTGTGATATTCTTTAATTACATAATTATACATAATGACAACCCCCGCCCCCCAGCATCCCTGCCTCATTTAATGAATGGGTCTTCAATATTTCTTTTTATCCTTCACAGTTGGCATGTGACACCAGGCCTTATTTAGCACCATCCAAACGCTGCACTAATTACAAAATTATTAACTCCCTCATGGGAATTTTTATGGTGCTCTCACTATAGTATCTGAATACATCACAACATCTTTGTGAGATGATGATGATGATTGATGATTATTACAGCTGGGCAACAGAGGCACATAAAGATTAAGGTCAAAATTGTCAAGTGTCCACTAATTTTGGGTGTCCAATTTGAAACAACTAGGTCTTGATTTTTCAGAGTGTTTGGTATTTCCTAACATTTCCTAAGTTTTGCATGCTTGACTTTGCAACCTTAAAATTCTTCTTAGGATTTTTGCATATAATTTCCTAACTTAAAAAAAAAAAAAAAGCTGACCCCAAGAATTCTACCATATGGAACCATGTTAACCTCCACTTTGGGTCATCAGCACAGTTCAGACCATTGGAACTAACAGTCACTGGTAGCAGTAGTGGGTTGTTATCCTTTATCTGGACCAGTCACTAGAGGGAGGATGAGATGCTTGTTTTTGCTGGTGGATTTCACAGGTATTTGCTGACAGCAGAGGAATGGAGAGATTTAGGATGCCCAGGTTCAATGCCAGGTTTTGCAAGGGAGTGTCTTAGTGTTTATGAGGAGCTTGGGGTGCAGGCTGCCCCGGGGCTGTGGTGGGAAGAGAAGGTTCCCCCAAGCCGGCCCCAAGGGAGGGGCTGCTCGCTCTGGGTGGGCTGGGCCAAGGAGAGGGGCTCCTTTCCCTGCTGTGGCAGGCCTGCACTGGGGCCGCCGGGGAGGGGCTTCTCTCCCCGCCGCAGCCCTGAGCCCCTGCGCAGGGCTTAATGGGCAGCTGCATGGAAACTTGGGTAGAGTTAATTTACTCATTTAATTTACTGATCACTGGTTGGTCTTTCCATGACTAGACTAAGGCCTGGTCTACACTACCAAGTTAGGTCAGTGTAAGCTGCCTTGTGTTGACCTAGTTGTGCATGTATCTCCACTTAAATTTGTCTCCCTCCAATGTAAACTCTGAGAAAGTACTGCGGTCGATGCATTGCGAATGTAGACGCTGTGTTACCTATGTTGACCCTAACAGTCCTCCAGCAGCTGTTCTACAATGCCCAACACTGACTGCTCTGGTCACAGTGGAGAAGTCCACTGCCTGGGTGTCAGAGACTGGAAGTTCCTCCACTTAAAACCCTGCGAATTTTTTAAATGCCTTTTCGTGATTGTCCATATTGGCGAGCACACCTAGCAGCTCCCCGTTATTGTGTGCAGCTGCCCAGCTGACCATGAAGGCTACGCATTCCAGACGCACTCCAGCCTGGAATGGACAGGAGCTATTGGGTCTCCTGGGCCTGTGGGGAGAAGAGGCTGTGCAACTATGGCTATGGACTAGCCGTAGAAACATGGACATCTATGAGCAGATTGCTGAGGGGAAGCAGGAAAAGAGATATGATAGGAATTGACAGCAGGACTGTGTGAAAGCAAAGGAACTGTGTCAGGCATATCATAAGACCAGGGAGGCCAATAGTCAATCCTGTGCTTAGCTGCCACTCTTACAAGGAGCTGCATGCCATACTTGGTGGGACATGCAACTGGGTGGTCCAGCTCTGCCATGAGCCAGGACATGTTTGAGACTCCATCGCAGTCCAGTTGATCCTGGCAGTCGAGCATGGGTGAGTCTGATGGGAAGGAACCTTGGGTAAGTGTATACGTTTTTCCTATTACAGTGATGGCACCTCCCAATTTAGCAGGACACAGCTATTGACTTTTCATTAATTTACTCGTACTAGAAGAAATAGCGGTACAACAAAGAAAGGTAGCGTTATCTGCTTTTCATTCCCCTGTAGAGTTAGGTAAGGGGGGCCACAACATATACTACAGAATGTCTGGTGATAGCGAAAGTACCCAGTTAGTTGTTATGGTACACTATGCCACAACTCATAGGATTAGTGACAAATACAGTGTAATAATCATATATGTACAGCAAGCACCACAAAATTAATAGGTGCATTGACAATGTTATATTAATAGATGTGTACCAAGCACCACACAATTCCTAACAGGTCTTCAGACTGCAGGGCCAGCTAGAGCAAAATCCACAGTAATGTGTTGTGGTGTATTGCCAATAAAGTCCTCTTTCAAAGCATCCCTGAGCGGTTTTGCTCTGTGCCTTGAGAATAAATAATGCCAGTGCCCCTCCAATCTACCAAAAGCACATTAAACTGTCGTTTTTCACCTGCTGAGCTGGTAGTTGAGTCTTTCCTTGTTGCTGTTTAGGTGGCCAGCATATGGCTTAATGAACAAGGGGTTTGCTGGCTCCCGAAGGATCACTATTAGCATTTCAACATCGCCAATGGTAATTTGCTGGTCAGGAAAGAAAGTCTGGGCTTGTAACTTTCTGAAAAGTCCTGTGTTCTTAAAGATGCGAGTGTCATGCACTTACCTGACAGGACAACATTGATGTCAGTAAGGTGTCCCTAGTGATGCACCAGCGCTTGCATAATCACAAAAAATAGGCCTTTCTGTTGTACTTTGTGGCAAGGTGGTCTGGTGCCAAAATAGGAATATGTGTGCTGTCTATTGCTCCACTGCGGGTCAGGAACTCCACTGCTGCAAATCCATCCACTATGTTCTGCATATTGCTGAGAGTCTCAGTTCTGCATAGCAGGAGATGATTAATGACCCTGCACACTTGTATGACAACCACTCCCACAGTGGATTTTTCAACTCCAACATGATTTCCCACTGACTAGTATCAATCCAGTGTTGCAAGTTTCCATAACATGATAGCCCTTTGCTTTTCCACTGTCAGCGCACCTCTCATTCTGGTGTCCCTACACTGGAGGGCTGGGGCAAGCTTGGCACACTAATCCCTGAATGTGGCCTTACGTGTCCGAAAGTTCAGCTCATCATCCCAAGCTGCATTAGGATGGAATCCCACCAGCCAGTGCACCTTTCTCGGGCCCAGAAGCAGTGTTCCACTGCTTGCAGCTGCTCTATGAACACCACCAACCATCTTGAATGGTTTTATGTCCTACAGCAATATGCCCACCAGGAAATTGTGATGTTTCTCCTGGCTCCTCTTGTGGCTCTGCAGATATTGGAGGATCATGCATCCTGTGCATGCAATGCTTATGACAATACCGCAGGCTCGTAGTTCTGTCAGAGATGGCAGATGGTGACAAGTCCCATGTGGGTTTGTGAGATTTTCATAATAGGCACAACAGTTCTGGGATAGAGGTGGAGAAAGTAGCATAATGGGAACTGCACCCTACAGTCCCAGTCACCCTGCATGACTTGTTTGTGCCCCACTGTGCATTGCACCGTCTTTTGGGAAGTGTTGGCACTGGATGGGGGCGAGTTGTACACTGGCATACTTACCCATAGTGCACTGCATTGTGCATCGACACAAACACTCCTTGTGAGTACACACACTGCCAACACAAGGAGTCAGGTATGCACATTCACAAGCAATATAATAACTGTGGCGGCTTTATGCCAATGTGACCTGTGCCGGCAAGTTTTGTAGCGTAGACATGCCCTAAGTGATGTGATATGCTCCTGCAATGACAGTTACTGCAGATACTCAGGGAGTGTTAAATTTATAACCAGTAGAGGACAAAATAAGCTATTGAAGAGAGTAATTTTCTTTAAAAGCTTTGTGATTAAAATACAATGAAAACAATCAAAATTGTATTGAATACAAGTGAAAGTTCTGTTGCAAAGGCAGTCCCTTTTAACAATCTTAAGTCCTGCTGACACCTTTTTTTTTCCTTTTAAAAATATTGTTCTATTCTGAAATGTAACTCTGGAAAGATGGCTTCTCTTGTTTCTTTGTATGCTTCTCAATTGCTCAACATCAAATGTGCTCAGTTTACCAAGCAAAAAGATGTTTTTCTAACCGTCAGCCTTGCAAGACATGGGAAAGTCAAGCTGGATCCTTTTCTGGCTCATGCATCATGACCAGTAAATATAACCAACAAAAGTGTATTGTAGGTTTAGTTAAGGGTGAACTTAGCCCCCAAAACTGGGGGGGTAGAGGGGGGGAGAAATTGTCCTTTATTTCTCCTGTGTAACCTCAAAGGTTAAAATAAAAAATCCTGCTCTTTGGAATATTTAAGGGATATTCCTTTCAGTTGAGGGCTGTTAAAGCTGTAGTTCAAGATTCAGCCTATTACTATTCCATTCTGTTTGTCCAGTTCTCCAGGGGGCTGTTTAGAAAAAACAGGGAATTCAATCATTGATATTCTTGGTATTTTTAAAGTTAAAAAAGCAGAACAAATGTTTTTGGAAAAAAACATTGATCCTGTATTTATAAATAAAGAAATATTAAAGGACAATTTTTTCTTTGTGGTTTTTCTTTTAGGTTCAATACCTTGATTTAAAAATAATGCAACTGCAGTTTATGCTCCAGTCCTGCAGTCAGATCTGTTGTCTCAGACCCCCGCAGCCATGTGGATCCTCATAGAAATCAGTGGGGCTTTGCCCAGACCCAGTCGTCTGAGCTAATGGATCTGATTGCAGCATTGGAACCTAAGGGTAGGTCTACACTTACCTCCGGGTCCGGCGGTAAGCAATTGATCTTCTGGGATCGATCCCGGAAGTGCTCGCCGTCGACGCCGGTACTCAAGCTCGGTGAGAGGAGTACGCGGCATCGACGGGGGAGCTTGCCTGCCGCATCTGGACCCGTGGTAAGTTTGAACTAAGGTACTTCAAATTCAGCTACGTTACTAACGTAGCTGAATTTGCGTACCTTAGTTCGAAGTGGGGGGTTAGTGTGGACCAGGCCTAAGGCTATGTCTACACTACAGATACTACAGCTACAGTGCTACAGCTATGGTGGTGCCATAGTAGAGATACTTGATACAGTGAGGGAAATGTTTTTTTTCATTGCTGTAGTTACAGCTGGTAGTTAGGTCGATGGAAGAATTCTTCCAACTACCTAGTGGTGCCTACACCAAGGCGTAGATTGGCTCTGTCTCTCTCAGGGATGTGAATTTTTTGTACTGCTGAGTGACATAGCCAGGTCAACTTAAGTTTTTGGTGTAGACCTGCCCCAAGTTATTAATTCTTATGATGTGGAGACCAGAAGTCAGCCCCCCACCTCCCTCTCGTACATTGCTAACAGGAATAAAAGTATTCAAACAAACAGAACACATGGGGAGCAGATATGTGGAATAAAAATATACCAGTTTACCTACAGTTTAAGCCTGCGAAAAGGCACAGGAATGGTAACAGGCATCTCACAATATTAGACACTTGGTTTTGTAATTACTTCTATATATGCTGAAGGATGGTGCTTGGTTTTTTATATAAAGAAAGTTGTACTCTTCATTGCAGTATATTCAAATGTGAAAGATTTAAGCTCATAAGTTTTGCCAGTTTCAGCCATAAAACTCAGTATTTGAAATTCACTTTGACATGGTAACTTCCCTCCTCAATATTTTTTTCCCTTCTCCTTTCAGGCTAGGTCTTTCAGTAAAAATGTTCCTGTTAAAGCATTTCCTGCGTTTCTCTATACAGTAAGTGTGATAACAGTGCACTCTTTAAGTGGTGAAGTAATTTGTAACTAGTTCAAGTTTATGAATGGTAATGCACCAAGTTAATTGTTAATTAGTAATAGTTTTTTTTTTTTATTTCAATGGGAGTCCTGGGTGCTTAATACATCTGAAAATTATGCCACCTAATTAGGTGCCTAAATATAGATTCAGATGTCTAACTGACCAATAGAAAAATAAAACTATTTTTTAAGGACACAATTTCTCAAAAGGGTTTCCATGTATTCGTAGACTGTCAAGAATGGTTTAGATGTTTATAATATAATATTTCATATACTGCTGTTTGTATCTGATAGCTATTTGTGTACGTTATACATACTAAACCTTTTTTTTTTTCTCCCTAGGTTGCTTTAGAGGATTATTTATATAAAATACAGAAAGTAGATTTCAACATATTCCATCCAAGCTTACATAAGAAGAGTACGTTACTACCATTGTATTTATATATTAGATCCTGGAAAAAAAAATATTAAAAATAGACTTAACATGTCAGACTGAGAATTGCTTTTTTTAAACTGATAATTTTATAGAAATGTTTTTGTTAAATAAGCAATTTTGTTATACATTCTGTGAACTATTCTTAATTGGAAGTAACATATGAGCGTGACCTGTAGCTATTAGCTTGCTGATCATAGGAAAAGCTTGTTCTTGTCAGTAAATTAGGCAGATGTGATTTGGCAGACACATAGATATGAACTGTCCTAAGGTTACTCTTTTAGTCATTTTTTTTGTAATAACCACACTTATTATTTACTTAAAGCCAAATTTTACTTGGGATAATCCCCCATTAATATTATTTACTATTTATTCCTGGCAGCATATGCTATCTGCTAAATGCTTTCCTAACATAAAAGAAGACCTGATTCCTGCGCAAAAGAGCTTACAATCGATACTCTCGTATTCAGCTAAGCAACATTATTTAGTATTTTACAAATTACACATTACACAAAGCAACATTTCTTGTGTATGCCAATGGTTTGACGGCACCACCACTTAAATCCTTCTCGATGCCTTCATCTTGTCCCCAAGTCCTTGCTCTTGAGTCCCCACATGGGCAGAAACCTGCTTCTGAGATATACTGGATGTTGACACTTCCAACTCTCGATGGAGTTCCTCCATATTTCAGTGGGAATTGTTAGGTGCTCAGCATCTCTAAAGATAACAACCTAAATGCTCAATATTTCTGATATTTGTTTTCTTTCATAAAATGGTGCTTCCTAATGTCCATTTTTGTTTGTTGCACAAATCCTGTAGTTTCCTTTGCTATCATCCTTTTCCTGTTGCATAGATATTTTGCATTTAGAGGTTTTTCTTTCTTTTTTTTTTTTAAATCAGGATTAATCTCCCCAGATGCTTGGTTGCATAACAAGATCCTGTGTTTTTTATTGCACAGTGCTACATAATGAATTTCTGAGATCATGAGCCTTAGGTTTTTCTGTCACAGGATCTGTTACCATGGAGGAAACTTTGGGAATCCAATATTAAACATTTAAAACAATTCCATTGAATGACAGACTAAAGCTGTGCTTCTTACCTTGATTATATTTTCAATGATACAGGTATTTATCAGTCTTGCAGTTCACTATTTCTGAATGAGAAATTTCAATTTGAAGCAGTTTCTTTCAGGACTTTCTCTTGACTCTGTATTCTGTGTTGTTACGAATGCAGTAAGCAAAGTCGGCATGAAAGTAAAAAGGCATCTTGGGCATTATGCTGTCATGTATGAATACACTGGATTCTTCTTCCCAGGACTAGAAGTCAGGAAATCTTAAAGGTTCAGTATTGTGATCACCATCCCTTCAGTCAATTGGCTCATCATTGCTGTTTTTGAATCTGCCAAAAGGGTCTGCTTAAAAAAATAGTTACTGTTGCCACCACAGTGCTCCCTAATGCGCTACTAACAGGCCAGCAACACATTTTCTCTGATTTGTTCTGGTTTTTTTATAGAAAGCATTACAACTGGCTCATCCTGCAATTGGTCCACAACCGTCTTCCTACCATGCTGAGTCAGGGCAATAGAAGCCAGCCCTATCTGTCTTTCATTAAGAGGAGTCTCTCTAGAAAGTTGAAATGCAGCAGGAAACTGATACAGTAACTTAGTGCTGAGCGGGAGAAGACAGGAAAAACCCTGCAGTATAGCCAACATATAAGTTGTTAACACTGAACTCGTGGCTTGGAAGCAGAGCAATGCCTTGCTTCAGTGCTGGATCTGAGGAGAGTTGACTGCCATAGCTACAGAAGAATCAATTGAAGGGCTAATCTGTGCTAATGTTAGTAACCATGTGATATAGTGAATGGCTAGCATACTGGTAGAGAAAGCTTGTCAGTGAATTAGTAAAAAGAGTATGGAATAAATCAGTTAGTGTTCTGTTTGGTCACATGAGAGTTTATGGTGACCTTAGAGAATAAAGCAACATGCTGAATCACAAATGGCAGTAGGCTTTTTTTAATGATACAATTTATTTTATCTCCTGTAGACCCTTTAGGAGACCATTTTCCCCTTTCATGTGCATGCATAACTCTGGATTTAGGAATGATGTGTGTGCATGGAGTTGAGAATATGCCCTAAAATAATTTAAGTACCTCTCAACCTCAGTACAGATCTTAATTTGCCAGTGCCCCACCATATAATCCTATCGTTTATTGCTTGTAATCATGGCCATCAGAATTGGTGACTGAAAATAAATCTTTTTCCTTGTATAATGTAAATTAATCCCACATTCGTGGGATTAGAGTCTTTCTATTTTTAGTTATGTTCTGGATCTCTCACTTAAATATTTTCTCATATTTGTGCACTTCATGAGAGATATGAACAACCAGCTGATTTGGTGTCGGTACTTCAGTAGACTAATTGGGGGACATTTTCAAAGACACAAATAGTGATAACTGCCATTAGTGCCTTTGAAAAACTCTTCCATTGCCTGTTGACTAGTAAGCATAAAATGACTGATCTGGTTGCCCAAATTCTCTTTTGATTCTGGAAGTGAATGGTATAAAAGCAATAGGTTGCATGTCTTTGTTTCAATGGCTGCAAAAATTAATTTGCTGGTCATATAATTTATTCTTAGAGGGCCCAGTCATAGAATCATAGGACTGGAAGGGACCTCAATAGATCATCTAGTCCAGTCCCCTGCACTCAAGGCAGGATAATATAATAATTAGATCATTCCTGACAGATGTGTGTCTAACCGGTTCTTAAAAACCTCTAATGATGAAGTTTCCACAACCTCCCTAGGCCATTTGTTCCAGTGTTTAACCACCCTGACAGGAAGTTTTTCCTAATGTCCAACCTAGACCACCCTGGCTGCAATTTAAGCCCATTGCTTCTTGTCCTATCCTCAGAGGTTAAGGAGAACAATTTTTCACCCTCTTCCTTGTAACAACCTTTTATGTACTTGAAAACTATTACATCTCTCCTCAGTCTTCTCTTCTCCAGCCTGAACAAACCCATTTTTGTTTAATCTTTCCTCATAGGTCATGTTTTTTAGATCTTTAATCATTTTTGTTGCTCTCCGCTGACCTTTCTCCAATTTCTCCACATATTTCCTGAAATGTGGCACCCAGAACTGGACACAATACTTCAGTTGAGGCCATATCAGCACGGATTAGAGTGGAAAAATTACTTCTCATGTCTTGCTTACAACATTCCTGCTAATACATCCCAGAACAATGTTTCTTTTTCTTTCTTTCTTTTTTTTGGCGCAACAGTGTTACACTGACTCATATTTAGCTTGTGATCCCTTTCTGCAGTACTCCTTCCTAGGCAGTTATTTCCCACTTTGTATGTGTGTAACTGATTGTTCCTTCCTAAGTGGAGTATTTTGCATTTGTCCTTATTGAATATCATCCAATTTACTTCAGACCATTTATCCAGTTTGTCAAGATCATTTTGAATTTTAATCCTATCTTTCAAAGCACTTGTAACCCCTCCCAGGTTGGTATCATCCACTAAGCTCCAGGTTGGGACCCCAGGTTCAACAATTCCTAACCTGGGGTTACAAATGAGTGTAGACACTCAAGCCCTAGCTTAATAAACCATGGTCTTCTAACTTGAGTTCTCCTAACTCAAGGGTTTATATTGCAATGTAAACATACCCTGTGTACCCAGCAGTTGAATTCAACACAAAGTAGTGTGGAGACTGACCCTATCACTTCCATCCAAGGATCTTAACCATTGCTAATAAATTCTCACAACAGTTGTAGGAGACAGTTGTTCGTATTCATTGTACAGATGTGACAACCAAACCATGAAGAGCTGAGTGATTTGCCTAAGGTTACATCAGAAGTCTGTACTGTAACAAAGACAAGAGGTTCTGACCTATACTCCTATATTTTAACCACAATACTATCCTTTACCGTCTAATGCTGTCTCAAGAAAACAATGTGAAAGGGTTATGGTCTACCTCAAAATGCTAAAAGCACTTTCAGTGTCCTCTAGAGTCAATTGCTTCAGCAAGGACTGCCTTCTAGGGGGAATTATGAGATCCATTCTGCTCCTACTCTTATTTTAGAAGGGGGGAGCAATTTTGTCCACTAGTTTTGCAAAACAACTGCAGTTTACAATAGTAATACCACTGTGCTGGGGACTGTTTAGAGCTAGATTGTGCCTTTTGCAGTAAGCCTTGCATAGAAGATGGAATGAGGCTGTGCTAACCCAGGAATCCTGGGAGCCATTGTAACTCAGTCACAGTTCCCCATATGCTCCCCTCTTGCTTCAGCTAGGGAGTAATTTCCAGCAGCTCTTCAAAGGGTACAATTTACCACCACCTCATATTCCTAGCTGGCTCTGCTTTGCTGGCTGAGAGCATGGATGGGGCAGAGCCAATGACAGAAGAAGGTGCAAGAAGCCCTGCAGGAGGTAACTTTGGCATAATCTGCCAATAGGGAAAATGTATTCCTAATGTTCATTGCTGTGAGGTTGACTTGTGTTGTATTCCTTCAAAATCATTTTAAACCTGAACTATAGTAACTCTGGATGTTATATCCATATAAATGTTCAATCTGTTTTTACAAGTGTCCCTACCATGAAGAGCTCCATTTTTCACTATTGCATATTTTCCAAGGATTTACCTTCCTTTTCTCACCTGATATGTGTCCATCTTTATTTCAGGGGCTGTGAACCTTTGCTGTAAACTACTGATTTATTTTTAGAAGATAAGTTCTGTGGCCCTTAAGTATCCTCAGATCCCATTGAAGTTAATAGTGTAGAATCCTAAGCAATTATGACTAATATCCACAGTTACATTAAACAGAATAATAAAAAAGGAGATTAACCTTCACGCTTTAGGGTATAAGATGGGTGACCCTACTTGCCTGGAGCTAGGAAGCAACTTCCCTTAAGGACAGATTATTAATGCCTGTGCCTTGATCTCTCACATCCTCCTCTAAAACATATTGTACTTACTACTATTAGGGACAGGATAGTAATTAAATGGACAGTTAGTCTGCTCTTATATTTCAGTTGTTATATTCCATATTCTCTGGGCCATTTTGTATTTGCATAAAATCTGAAATGCAAGAGAGAACTGAATTTCTGCTCCAGGGGTCAGATACTGAAAGCTTGTAAGTGGGAGTCTTGAACCCCTTTCTGCCCACTCTACTGGGTGACTTCTGCCATAACAGTCTGTGTAGCAGTGAATGGTGAAGCATTGTGAGCACCCCAGAGGAAGTGGCGGGAGCATAGCTAGCAGATTCATGCAACTAGGGATTCACTAGCCTCCAAATTCCACACATGAAGAGTAGTGGGATATATCTCTTGTTCTATATGCCTGCTGTAGAGTTCAGGGAGCATCTACGACCCACTTACTGCAGGCTGCAGCTAAGGATTACTCAATCCTGTATGCATTACTCTGAGCACATGGCCCATTTACGCCTGCTATGAACTGGGGGCCAGATCAAAAGAGATGGGACTGTAAAAAACGTCTACAAATTATCTAATTCTCAACAACCCACACACATGGCTGGAATTTGCCTAGAAATAGAAATCCTTTCCTTGACACGGTGCACAATCCACAGCTCATTTTAAACTGTATGTAGGCAGAATGTGACAAGCGAGGACATTTTTCTTTAATTTAGCTCTAACTGATTTGTTCTTTTTTAAAATTAGTTCAGTTGTAGCTTGTCAGCCTGAACCCAAATATCATAAGTTTTCCTTAAGTACCCAATGAATCAGTCTGCCCCCTTAATCTTCAGATTCACTGGCAACCTATAATGAATCTCAGGATCTCTTTTACTAAACATGCCAACCCACAATGTTTTCCTAGAATCAAAACCAGACAGGAATAAACACTGGACTTTCTTTAGTAAGCAAATCTATTATACAGACATCCCAATGCTGTTTTCAACCTGATATACATCCATGATGTCTATAAATGGCAGTGTTCAATACTGAGGATTTTTTATGTCAATTAAGGATATGTCTATTTTGCAGCTAGAAGATGTGATTCCCAGCACAAGTAGACAGATTTGTGCTAGCTTAGCTCTAGCCTGTGTGCTAAAAATAGCTGTGTGGACATTGCGGCACTGGTGGCAGTTTAGGACACACTCAAGTCCAAGCCCACCTGATCCCCTGGGTCTGAGCTCAAGTGTCTGGCTGAGCTACTGCCAGAGCCACAATATCCCACTGCTAATTTTAACCCTCGAGCTCAAGCTGAGCTATCTGCACTGGGAATCGCACCTCCTAGCTGCACAGTAGACATACCCTAAAAGGCCCAGATTGATACCAATATCTATGGTATTTATAAGGTGTCTTTTACAGTGGTCTCTAAACACAAATACTCATCAAAAACTGGATTTGTACATGTAAACTGGCACTTAGGTACTTATCTGATTTTCACTGCAAATGCAAGATATATCTATGTAGATATAGGATAAGTCTAGCTATATGCACTAGAGATGAGCAGACGGGAGGGGAAATATGTGAGTGCAAGAGACTTATTAGGCCAGATTTTCGGAGGCAGGGGGCCTGAGGTGTGGCTACAGAAACTGCATACAGACCTGTTGTGCCTGCAAATCTTGCATTTGCAAGTGAAAATCAGATAAGTGCCTAAATGCCAATTTGCATGTACAAATCCATTTTTTAAGAACAGGAATTGGTATTTAGATACTAAAATAAAGACACCTTATTAATACCATGATAGGTGAGATTAGATTTACTGATTGTCATGGATGTACACAGAAACGCTCCAGGCACAATATAAGTACTTGCTGATTTGAAATTTTAGTCCAAAACATTTTGCAAGATTTAGGTTTGCTGTGTTTTAAACATTCACTGAAAAATAAAAGGGAGCCACAGTACACGTGCAGTAGACTTCATAGCTGGTGACAGTAGTTCAAATCTTGGTTTGTTTATAAAAGTAAAATCAGCTAGGTGGCTTAATCTATTATGTCTCTATGAAATATTGTCCACTAGCCAATTTACCATGATTGACAGAAGAGCTGATGATTATAATGGTTAATATAGATAGGCTATTCAGGTCAGGATTGAGCTGCATTAGGAAAGCTGGTAGAGAACCTGCCTGCGCTATGCCTGGTTATAAACGCCCAGTGTTATTAGTCTCCTACTTGCATAGAATTTAAAAAAGGTCCAAGAAAATCCTCATTTAATCAGTTAAAAACAACGTAAAGTAAGTCTGAATCTCTTTGAGTTGCAAAGACAGCTCTATGAATGTAGTACTGTTATGCTTGCAATACAGACTGAAATGGTACAGAAACAAGTATGAAATTCCTCCATTTACATGAAACTGAATTTAAAAGCCTATTTTAAATAATATAATTTCTAACATTTTAAAGATAGATGATCTAAAATCGGAGCAACTGGATTCAATCATTGACACTAGATTGCATCTTTAACCATTACATTACACAGTAATATTTAATATCTCTACCTGTGCATGTTTTTTTTAAAACTTATAATTTGCTCCTGACCACACAGACTCGTTCAAATTGTGCTGTGGCTTATTGGTTTAAGTTCTGTGGCAGATTGTGCTTCTAACATCAGAATTCACTGGACTGCTGCTCAAGTGTAAATTTTCTTTCCAAAGAAAGTGTGCTCCTCAAGCAGAAAATGAAGAGAAGGGGGGTAGGATTTGAGATTGTAGGACAGATTAGTATCCCTCCTGCCTCAGTTTAAATATGGCACTTAGCAACCAGATGGGAACATTTCACAAGTGCACTTTGTACCCTCTTGTGTGGGAAATCCATTTCATATCCTTGCAGTGTTGGCAACCATGGCAGGAGAAATCTTCTCAACTACCTATTCCTAGTGAAAAGGGTGCTTTCAGTAAGGGTATGTCTGCACGAGAGCTGGTGTAAATTCCAGCACAAAGAGACATACACGCTAAAAATAGAAGTGTGGTCATGGTGGATACGCATTGGGAAGGGCTAGCCACCTCCAGGACAATCCCATCGGACCGTACATCTCCTTGAGTTAGAATTTTCACCTTCCAGTTCCAGTGTAGACATTTCTTGAAGGACCGAAGACCTGCAGCGGTCTTTTCTTGCCTCCAATAATCAACAGTAATCAGATGCTGTTTCTACTGTTTAGGCAAAGGAAAAGATACAAACACAGCATAACATCCACAATAAACCTGCTTTATTTGTCTCTTCCTACAGGTAGGAGCAATAAAATGTGCAGAGAATGCACCCCAAAGATAGCAGCCAATACATTCCTTTATATTTAGTTAGATTATGCACACTACAGTTAGAATTCTTGTTCACTGCAGAGCAGAATTTGTCCTGTCAAGTCTATAACTCTGAACAAGATAACCTATGAGAGGAATTCCATAAACTTCAGTTTATGATTTATACAAAGATAAATGGAGTTGATTTCTTCTAGGTAGGGCCCCAGCAAATTCACGGTCCATTTTGGTCAATTTCACAGGATTTTAAAAATTGTAAAAGTCATGATTTCAGCTTTTTAAATGTGAAATTTCACAATGTTGTAATTATAAGGATCCTGACCCAAAAAATTATGGGGTGATCACAAGGTTATTATAGGAAGGGTTGCAGTATTGCTACCCTTACTTCTGCGCTGCTGCTGGCGGCATCTCTGCCTTCAGAGCTGGGCAGCCAGAGAGCGGCAGCTGCTGGCCAGGAGCCCAGCTCTGAAGGTAGAGCTGCTGCCAGCAGCAGCATAAGAGTTAGGATGGCATGGTATGGTATTGCTATATTTACTTCTGTGCTGCTACCTGCAGAGCTGGGCTCTCAATCAGCAGCCACCACTCTCTGGCTATCCAGCTCTGAAGGCAGCAGCACAGAAGTAAGAGTGGCCTGGTATGGTATTGCGACCCTTACTTCTGCACTGCTGCTGGCGGGGCACTGCCTTCAGAGCGGGGCACCTGGCTAACAGCAGCCACTCTCCAACAGTCTCTGAAGGCAGCACAGAAGTAAGGGTGGCAATATTGCGACCCCCATAAAATAACCTTGCAACCCCCCTGCAACTCCCTTTTGGGTCAGGACCCCTGGTTTCCCCTGTGAAATCTGTATAGTATAGGGTAAAAACACACAGGATGTACTTGATTTTAACTGTTTTTTAATGTAAAGTAACAGTCTTTTAAGATATAAGTAAGTTTTCTGTAGACTGCCTTTTACTCATATCAGTATCACATGTAAACACCATAACTGATCTATTCTATGTATGTTAAATTGCAGTTCTACTCTGAAGTGACTCTATAAAAATGGCATTGTGGGGCTCCATTCTTGTCTCAATGATTTCCATAGCAAATATGCAGATAACACTAAACTGGGAGGAGTGGTAGAAATGCTGGAGGGTATAGGATACAGAGGGACCTAGACAAATTAGAGGATTGGGCCAAAAGAAATCTGATGAGGTTCAACAAGGACAAGTGTAGAGTCCTGCACTTAGGACAGAAGAATCCCATGCACTGCTACAGACTAGGGACCAAGTGGCTAGGCAGCAGTTCTGCAGAAAAGGACATAGGAGTTACAGTGGACGAGAAGCTGGACATGAGTCAACAGTGTGCCCTTGTTGCTAAGAAGGCTAACAGCATTTTGGGCTGCATAAGTAGGAGCATTGCCAGCAGATCGAGGGACATAATCATTCCCCTCTGTTCGGCATTGGTGAGGCCTCATCTGGAGTACTGTGTCCAGTTTTGGGCCCCACACTATAAAGAAGGATGTGGAAAAATTGGAGGGAGTCCAGCGGAGGGCAACAAAAATGATTAGGGGACTGGAGCACATGACTTATGAGGAGAGACTGAGGGAACTGGGATTGTTTAGTCTGCAGAAGAGAAGAATGAGGGGGGATTTGATAGCTGCTTTCAACTACCTGAAAGGGGGTTCCAAAGAGGATGGATCTAGACTGTTCTCAGTGGTACCAGATGACAGAAAAAGGAGTAATGGTCTCAAGTTGCAGTGGGGCAGGTTTAGGTTGGATATTAGGAAAAACTTTTTCACTAAGGGGGTGGTGAAGCACTGGAATGGGTTACCTAGGGAGGTGGTGGAATCTCCATCCTTAGAGGTTTTTAAGGTCAGGCTTGACAAAGCCCTGGCTGGGATGATTTAGTTGGGGATTGGTCCTGCTTTGAGTAGGAGTTTGGACTAAATGAGCTCCTGAGGTCCCTTTCAACCCTGATATTCTAAGATACTGTGATTCTATGGTCAGTTTACCTGTAAAAACATTTTTTTCTAACTAGTCCTGAGCTCAGAGGGTGAAATTCTGGCTCCATTGAAGTCAACAGCAAAACCCCCACTGATTGCACTGGGGCCAGGATTTCAACCCGAGTCAAGCTATGTTCTGTTCTTTTCATACACCATCAATAATAGAGCTCTCCTGTTCAAATTGGGCCCTCACTTACATCTGTGCATTGCTTTCAGTGGGTTGGTATAAGTGTAATTGATTAGAACTTGGCAAACAATTCTACTGATGTCCAGGTTGGAGTAGAATATAACTCACTCTTGGCTGTGCTTATAGGCATGTGACAATTCTCCAAAAAGGGCCATATTTTTGAAATGTAATGTACCCACTCTACACACACCCACATCATATATAATTTGAAAGCTTATTTTATGTACGTTTAGATGAGGAGCTGTCAAGTGGTGCGGTAAGCCTCTAGGCAAGGTGAAACAATGGTACCCAAAATGAGAAAATGTCATATTTTTCACAGTGCCAGAAACACTGTTTAACATGATTATAACTTTTTACTGTTTAATTTAATTTCAACACCTTAATGTGATCTTTATTGGTCAAAGCTAACAAATGACAATGCTTTAAAATATTTGTATTGGTTTTGTATGGGCAAGTTTTGTGGTTTTTTTTTTTTTTTTTTTTTTTTTCCAGAAATGAAGAAATTTTTTTTACCATGGGGCAAAAATGACAGATATCAACATTTTGCAATGTACTAACATGAAATGTTTCACACTGCACATTCTGAATTATCAAAGTATCTCACAAACTATTATAATAATTTTCTATATTTTCAATTGAAATTTGCTGACCAGATCTGTCTCATTATATGTTGTCCACCAGAAGCAGACTGCATGCCCATAGTTTGTACTGCATAGTGAGTAGATATAAATGTACGTGATTTCCTAATATAATGCTGTAGCAGCATATTCTTCAAGGTTATGATTCACTGAATATGATTATCCTATTTGTATGCATATATCATTTTGGTATTTGAAGTTAGGAATATTGTCTATGCATCTATTACGAATATGTTTATACCTGGGGAAAGTCCATTAGGCAGAATGCAATCAGTCTAGATGCTGGCTGGGAAGGGCCATTAGGGAAAACAATAGGTCTTAGAAGATGCTAATCTCCCACCGGGGAGCCTTCCTGAGGATGCTAAAAACAGCCTCTGAGTCATGGCTGCTGTCTCCCTACAGGGGTATGTGACCAAGTCACCTGGCACTGGACTCCATCTTGGAATACTATTGTTTTTGCACTGACCGGGCATGGGAACCAAGTGGGGAGACAAAGGGTTCCTGCCATATGCAAAAGCTATTTAAGGTGGGGGAGTGACATCATCGTGGTTCTTCACTGACTCCACGCCCAAAAAAATTGCTGGAAACACCTGAGGAACAAAGACTGGACTAGGAGAGAAGGGCTGAACCCAGGCTAGAGGGATTTCTAGCCTGTGAAAGGAATACCTGGAGTTTTAAGCTGCAAGCAAGTGCAGCTTACCCTCAAGCATAGGTGCTGGAACTAGAGCTGCGGGGGTGCTGTAGCACCCTCTGACTTGAAGTGGTTTCCATTATATATAGGGTTTACAGTTTGGTTCAGTGGCTCTCAGCACCCCCCTATAAAAATGGTTCCAGCTACTCTGCCTTCAAGAATATCTGCTAACTGCCTAAAAAAACAATTAGGGTGAGAATTTGCTACTTATATCCAATGTCTTTAGTATATTAAGCTTAGATTGCTTTTTTGTTTATTTGCTAAGTAATCTGTTTTGATCCGTTTACTATCCCTTATAATCACTTAAAATCTATCTTTTGTAGTTTTTGTACCTTGTTGTACCTCTTTTGTACCTTGTTTTTGTTTTGCCTAAAACCAGTTTGTGGAAATCATAACTGGGGGCAGAAAGCTGTTGCATATTTTCATCCACATTGAGGGTGGGGGCAAATTTCATGAGCTTATGCTGCACAGTTCCCTGTGCAGCGCAAGATGGTATAATTTTGGGTTTACATTCCAAAAGTGGGGTGCGTGCTTAGGAACTGGGACATGCCTTATCTGAGCCTTCCCATGCAGAGCTGATCTCAGCATCTGTGTGTAGCTGCAGCTGGGTGTATCCCTACCTGTATGTATGCTGGAGGGGGCTTGAGGGCCTGTCATAGCAGTACAGTATAAAGGGAGCCCAGGCTGGTGAGTCAGGTGGGCTCAATGGTATCCCAGTTCCAGGTGGCACCCATCAAAAATGCTGCTCCAAGTGTAAGATTTTGTACATAAAATGTAGTATTTAGTCCAGTGGTTCTCAACCTTTTGTACTGGTGATCCCTTTCGCATAGCAAGTCTCTGACTGCGAACCCCCCCATAAATTAAAAACACTTTTTAATATATTTAACACCATTATAAATGCTGGAGGCAAAGCAGGGTTTGGGGGTGGAGGCTGACAGCTTGTGACCCCCCATGTAATAACCTTGTGACCCCCTGAGGGGTCATGACCCCCAGTTTGAGAACCCCTGATTTAGTCTACTGGGTAGAAGGTTTTATTTTGTATTTAATCATAGAATCATAGGACAGGAAAGGACCTCAATAGATCATCTAGTCCAGTCCCCTGCACTCAAGGCAGGATAATGTAATAATTAGACCATTCCTGACAGATGTGTGTCTAACCTGTTCTTAAAAACCTCTAATGATGGAGATTCCACAACCTCTCAAGGCAATTTATTCCAGTGTTTAACCACCCTGGCAGGAAGTTTTCCTAATGTCCAACCTAAACCTCCGTTGCTGCAATTTAAGCCCGTTGCTTCTTGTCCTATCCTCAGACGTTAAGAAGAACAATTTTTCTCCCTTCTCCTTGTAACAACCTTTTATGTACTTGAAAACTGTTATCATGTCCCCTCTCAGTCTTCTCTTTTCCAGACTAACCAAACCCATTTTTTTTAATCTTCCCTCACAGGTCATGTTTTCTAGAACTTTAATCATTTTTGTTGCTCTTCTCTGGACTTTCTCCAATTTCTCCACATATTTCCTGAAATGTGGTGCCCAGAACTGGACACAATACTCCAGTTGAGGCCTTATCAGCACGAATTAGAGTGGAAAAATTACTTCTCGTGTCTTGTTTGTTACAAACACTCCTGCTAATACATCCCAGAACGACATTTGCTTTTTTTTTTTTTTTTTTTGCGCAACAGTGTAACACTGTTGACTCATATTTAGCTTGTGATGCACTATGATCACCAGATCCCTTTCTGCAGTATTCCTTCCTAGGTAGTCATTTCCCATTTTGTATGTATGCAACTGATTGCTCTTTTCTAGGTGGAGTACTTGCATTTGTCCTTATTGAATTTCATCCTATTTACTTCAGACCATTTCTCCAGTTTGTCCAGATCATTTTTAATTACAATCCTACCCTCCAAAGCATTTGCAACCCTTCCCAGCTTGGTATCGTTCACAAACTTTGTAAGTGTACTCTCTATGCCATTATCTAAATCATTGATGAAGATACTGAACAGAAACGGACCCAGAACTGATCCCTGCAGGGCCCTGCTTGTTTTGCCCTTCCAGCATGACTTTGAACCACTGATAACTACTCTCTGGGAATGGTTTTCCAACCAGTTATGCACCCACCTTATAGTAGCACGATCTAGGTTGCATTTCCCTAGTTTGTTTATGAGAAGGTCATGTGAAACAGTATCAAAAGCTTTATTAAAGTCAAGATATACCACGTCTACTGCTTTCCCCCATCCACAAGGCTTGTTACCCTGTCAAAGAACGCTATCAGGTTGGTTTGACACGATTTGCTCTTGACAAATCCATGCTGATTGTTACTTATCACCTTATTATCTTCTAGATGTTTGCAAATTGATTGCTTAATTATTTGCTCCATTATCTTTCTGGGTGTAGTAGATGTTTCTGGTCTTTTGGCCTTGAGATGAAAACCTTGTCTTTGTTTCTGGGACCTTGAAGTGAAAAAATTCTCTAAATTAAGCTGTCTGGTCTGTAATTCCCTGGGTTGTCCTTATTTCCCTTTTTATAGATTGGCACTATATTTGCTCTTTTCCAATCTTCTGGAATCTCCCCTGTCTTCCATGACTTTTCAAAGATAATCGCTAATGGCTCAGATATCTCCTCAGTCAGCTCCTTGAGTATTCTAGGATGCATTTCATCAGGCCCAGGTGACTTGAAAACATCTAACTCGTCTAAGTAATTTTTAACTTGTTCTTTTCCTGTTTTAGCCTCTGATCGTACCTGATTTTCACTGCATTCATTATGTTAGACGTCCAATCGCCACCAACCTTCTGGGTGAAAAGCGAAACAAAGAAGTCACTAAGCACCTCTGCCATTTCCACATTTTCTGTTACTGTTTTTCATCCCTCATTGAGTAATGGATCTATCCTGTCCTTGGTCTTCCTCTTGCTTCTAATGTATTTGTAGAATGTTTTCTTGTTACCCTTTATGTCTCTAGCTAGTTTGATCTCGTTTTGTGCCTTTTTGTCCCTACGTACTTGTGTTATTTATTTATATTCATCCTTTGTAATTTGACCTAGTTTCCACTTTTTGTAGGACCCTCTTTTGCGTTTTAGATCATTGAAGATCTCCTAGTTAAGCCATACTTCCTATCTCTCCTGTGCCCCAAATAATATTTCTTTGAAAAACTACTAATGGTCTTCAATTGTTTTTCCCCTTAGACTTGCTTCCAATGGGATCTTACCTAACAACTCCCTGAGTTTGCTAAAGTCTGCCTTCTTGAAATCCTTTCTCTTTATTTTGCTGTTCTCCCTCCTACCATTCATTAGAATCATGAACTCTACCATTTCATGATCACTTTCACCCAAGCTGCCTTCCACTTTCAAATTCTCAACCAGTTCCTCCCTATTTGTCAAAATCAAATCTAGAACAGCCTTTCCCCTAGTAGCTTTCTCCACCTTGTGAATTAAAAAATTGTCTCCAATACATTCCAAGAATATGTTGGATAATTTGTGCCCTGCTGTGTTATTTTCACCAACAGGTGTCTGCGTAGTTGAAGTCCCCCATCACCACCAAGTCCTGTGCTTTGGATGATTTTGTTAGTTGTTTAAAAAAAGCCTCATCCACTTCTTCTTTCTGATTAGGTCATCTGTAGTAGCCCCCTACCATGACATCACCCTCATTTTTTACCCTTTGTATCCTTACCCAGGGACTTTTAACAAGTCTCTTGCCTATTTCTATCTCAACCACAGTCCAAGCGTATACATTTTTAATATATACGGCAACACCTACTCCCTTTTTCACCTGCCTGTCCTTCCTGAGCAAGCTGTACCCTTCTATACCAATATTCCAGTCATGCGTATTATCCCACCAAGTCTCTGTGATGCTGTGACGTTGCACTCTGTACAATTGTATGAAGATATGCTAATGAGTGTGAATATAATGTTACTGGAATATGCTTCATGCAAAAAGTCTCTTGTAAGGTATCATTACAAAGCTTATAATCTACTGAGTGTGGTCATCCTATTTGTATAAATGTAACACTCTTGTATCTGAAATTAGAAATATGATATATAATTCTGAACTGGAATCCATCTTTAACCTGGTGCTTTTCCATTTAGAAGGAGGGGTGGGAACCCAGAGAGGGATAAAGGATTCCCGCCTTGTGCAAAAGATATATAAGGGAGTGGAACAGAACAAAGGAGGCTGCAGTCATGAGAAATCCCCTAGCTACCACCTGAGCTGAAACAAGGACTGTACCAGGGGAAAGGATTGGGCCCAGACTAGGAAGGTGTCCAGTCTGTGATAGAAGCTTATTAAAACATCTCTGAGGGTGAGATTTTCATCTGTAATCACTTTCTTACTGTATTAGGTTTAGATTTGCATTTTTTATTTTATTTTGCTTGGTAATTCATTTTGTTCTGTCTGTTATTACTTGGAACCACTTAAATCATACTTTTTGTATTTAATAAAATCACTTTTTACTTATTAATTGACCCAGAGTATGTATTAATACCTGGGGGGGTGAACAGCTGTGCATATCTCTCTATCAGTGTTATAGAGGGTGAACAATTTATGAGTTTATCCTGTATAAGCTTTATACAGGGTAAAATGGATTTATTTGGGGTTTGGATCCCATTGGGAGCTGGGCATCTGAGTGTTGGAGACAGGAACACTTCTTAAGCTGTTTTCAGTTAAGCCTGCAGCTTTTGGGGACATGGGTCAGAACTGGGTCTGTGTTTGCAGCAGGCAAGCGCGTCTGGCTCAAACCAGGCAGGGCACCGAAGTCCCAAATTGCCAGGGAAAATGGACTCAGAGGTAGTCTCAGCACATCAGTTGGCAGTTCCTAAGGGGTTTTCTGTGATCCAACCTGTCACAGATGCCAACTATGTCATAGTTGTGTTTATTAGTATTTCGAGTTTTTGCTTATTCCCCATACTTCTCGCATTAGTGTACAGACATATAAGATTTGATTTGATTCCCCACCCCGTTCTGTCTTGTTTCTCCCTTATCCCTGCTATAACAGCCCAGGCTCCCCCCAAATTCTGACCCTTCTCCCAGGTCTCCATGTTTTTGACTTACCTGTGGGTTTTGGTCATCTGCCCCCTTCGAACCTAGTTTAAAGCCCTCCTCACTAGGTTAGTATCCAAATATGCTCTTGCTCTTCCTCTTCCTCCACAGGTGGACCCCATCTTGTTTAGCAGACCTTCTTCCTGGAACAGCATCCCGTGGTCAAGGAAACTGAAGAACTCCTGGTGACATCATCCTCGCAGCCAGGCATTCACCTCCAGGATGCCTCTGTCTCTGTCTGGGCCCCTACCCTTGACTGAAAGGATCGAAGAGACCACCACCTATGCTCCGAATTCCTTCATCCTTACTCCCAGAGCCCTGTAGTCACTTCTGATCTGCTGAGGGTCGTACCTCGCAGTATCATTGGTTCCCACATGGATGAGTAGCATGGGGTAGTAGTCAGAGGGCCAGATGATCCTCAACAATCCCTCCATAACGTCTCGGATACGGACTTCTGGCAGGCAGCATACCTCCTGGGATGCCATGTCAGGGCAACAGATGGGTGCCTCTTTCCCCCTCAGAAGAGAGTCACCAACAACCACTACCGTACGTTTCCTCCTGGGAGTGGTGGCTGTGATCCTCCCAGCCTTGGGGGTACATGGCTTCTCCTCCTCCACCTTTGGGGGTGATTCCTCATTGCTCGTTGCCAGGACAGCATAACAGTTCTCTGAGGGATAGCTCAGTGGTTTGAGCATTGCTCTGCTAAACCCAAAGTTGTGAGTTTAATCCTTGAGGGGGCCATTTAGGGATCTGGGGCAAAAATCTGTCTGGGTATTGGTCCTGCTTTGAGCAGGGGGTTGGACTAGATGACCTCCTGAGGTCCCTTCCAACCCTGATATTCTATGATTCTATAACCCATTTGACCCTGAATCACATCCAGAGGTGCTTATCAAGATACCTACTGGACTGCATGTAACATCAGATGTACAAGAGATGTGAAAATAGCTGATATTGGTGAAGAACAAATGGAGAGATTTGTGAAAGGTGGCTTTATTCTGCTAGGACACGTAGCTTCTTCAGCCCAGTCAAGAAATCTGGCATCAAAATATTTACTGAGATGGCCAATAAGACCATATTTAAGTTTGGCAAGGGAGGGACAATCACAGCAGCTATCAGCCCAGAAATTGTTTTCTGCAGAGCCCTATTCTTAGCAAGATACAGAGATGATGTTTCAATGGCAACTGTTCTTAGTCACTCACTTGGACCAGTGCCTATGTCCCTCTTCTATGGTGATGGAACAATGAGAAGAACAGACAAAGCTGAATTAGAGCATCAGCTGGAAGTTCAAGATGAAAGAATCTGTGAGCTAAAAGCATGCAACAAAGAAACCACATTGTACATCAGAAATGTCATGGCTGTCATACAAATGATGACTGGAGACAAATTCCTTGCATTCAGTGAACTGGCTGTTGTGTACTTGAGGCAGTCCTAAAAGAATTTGAAAAAGCTAATTCTGTCATCAAAGTCTTTGACAGATATGATAACAATAACTATGTGAAAACTGCAGAAAGACAGTGCCAGAGAGGACCTAAAGTTGGATGCAAGAAATACCAGTGGATCATTTTTGTTGCTCTTTTCTGAACCTTTTCCAATTCCAGTATATATTTTTTGAGATGGGGCGACCACATCTGCACGCAGTATTCAAGATGTGGGCGAACCATGGATTATATAGATGCAATATGATATTTTCTGTCTTACTATCTATCCCTTTCCTAATGATGCCCAACATTCTGTTCACTTTTTTGACTGCTGCTGCACTTTGAGTGGATGTTTTCAAAGAACTATCCACATTGATAAATTTTCAATTTTATCAATCCTGTACATCCTGTACATCCATGGAAAAAATTTCTACACATGGCCTCCAACAAGCAGCCATTTGAAAATTTTCTCTGTGAATATATAGGTCAAAATACACGAGAGTATCGGAGCACACCCAGCACAAACATGCCTTCATGATGGAGGCTTTTCCAATGGTGAAGAAGTAAAGTCCATTACTAGTATAGGTGCTGAAGAAGCCCAGGACTTGTACAATACTCAGGAGGAAGTGGACATAAGGATTCTTCTGCATGCATCTTAAGCAAAGTAACCTGTCATGGGCTAAGAGGGAAGGTTCTCTTATGGATTGGTAACTGGTTAAAAGATAGGAAACAAAGGGTAGGAATAAATGGTTAGTTTTCAGAATGGGGAGAGGTAAATAGTGGTGTCCCCCAGCAGTCTTTACTGGGCCCAGTCCTATTCAACATATTCATAAATGATCTGGAAAAAGGGGTAAACAGTGAGGTGGCAAAATTTACAGATAATACAAAACTACTCAAGAAGTTAAGTCCCAGGCAGCACAAAAGGATCTCTCAAAACTGGGTGACTGGGCAGCAAAATGGCAGATGAAATTCAATGTTGATAAATGCAAAGTAATGCACATTTGAAAACATAATTCCAACTATACATATAAAATGATGGGGTCTAAATTAGCTGTTACCACTCAAGAAAGAGATCTTGGAGTCATTGTGGATAGTTCTTTGAAAACATCCACTCAAAGTGCAGCAGCAGTCAAAAAAGTGAACAGAATGTTGGGCATCATTAGGAAAGGGATAGATAGTAAGACAGAAAATATCATATTGCATCTATATAATCCATGATATGCCCACATCTTGAATACTGCGTGCAGATGTGGTCGCCCCATCTCAAAAAATATATACTGGAATTGGAAAAGGTTCAGAAAAGAGCAACAAAAATGATTAGGGGTATGGAACGGCTGACAATTGAGTAGAGATTAATAAGACTGGGACTTTTCAGTTTGGAAAAGAGACCACTAAGGGGAGATATGATTGAGGTCTATAAAATCATGACTGGTGTGGAGAAAGTAAATAAATAAATAAGGAAGTGTTATTTACTCCTTCTCATAACACAAGAATTAGGGGTCACCAAATGAAATTAATAGGCAGCAGATTTAAAACAGAAGGAAGTACTTCTTCACACAATGCACAGTCAACCTGTGGAATTCCTTGCCAGAGGATGTTGTGAAGGCAAATACTATAACAGGGTTCCAAAAAGAACTTGATAAGTTCATGGAGGATAGGTCCATCAATGGTTATTAGCCAGGATGGACAGGGATGGTGTCCCTAGCCTCCGTTTGCCAGAAGCTGGGAATGGGCAACAGGGGATGGATCACTTGATGATTACTTGTTCTGTTCATTTGCTCTGGGGAACCTGGTATTGGCCACTGTCGGAAGACAGGATACTGGGCTAGATGGACCTTTGGTCTAACCCAGTATGGCCATTCTTATGCATGCTGTATGTGCCCATATAGCTTTTGGTTCTCTTGGTGTCAAAGGAACCATTGTAATTATGTCACCTTATACAGTTGTTTTGGTCCTTTCTGTTCACTACTTTCCAAAAATGGAATGCACAGATACCATGTGGATTGAAACAGGCACCATTACCAGCACAACTGACAAGTATTGCTTCATACCTCTGCATGCAACTTGTGACACACTCACTCCTGACTTTTCCAACATACTTCCTGCAGTACATGCATTAACAGGATGTGACTCTGTGTCATCCCTAATTGATACTGGGGGGAAAACATCTGTGTTTATTTAAATGACAAATGTCAAAACCCAGAAGGGGTTCATTTTGATCGTGTGACTCAGCCGGCAGGCTGAGCCACTGAAGACCTGCCAAATGAGGTCAACAACCTATAGTGGGCGCCAGGAGAGGAAAAAGGCTTGCAGTACCGCATGTAGCATTAGGAGGCACTCAAGAGGTGAATGTCCCCCATTACAGATGCAAAAATAACTTTGTGTCCTTTCTTATTATCTTCCAAAGTTCCATGACTGTGCCTCAGGAGGCAGGAAGTCCTCCTGGGGGCTCAGCTTGTTGTGTCCATCAGGGAGTTGACAACATGTTAATTTTAGCAATCTCCTTCCCCATTGTGATAGGAAAGAGCTATCTCCCTTACTCACTAATTTGATTACTTTGTTTACCATTTATGTAAAAGTAACTTCAATGTCTCTACCCGACAACCAGACTGGTCAGACAAGCAAATACATTTCTTTGGCTAAAGCAGACTTGGCTTATACATTGCTTGCCAAACATATTTGAAGAACATAATTCTAGCACATATTTATAACTCTTTGTACACTCCCCATACATACACATGTCTGACTTAGAACAATGCTTCCTCAGCTCTCGTTCCCTAGTACCCCAACTCTACTTGCGCTACGTTGATGACATCTTCATCATCTGGACCCAGGGGAAGGAGGCCCTTGAGGAATTCCACATTGATTTCAACAATTTCCACCCCACCATCAACCTCAGCCTGGATGAGTCCACACAAGAGATCCACTTCCTGGACACTACAGTACAAATAAGCGATGGTCACATAAACACCACCCTATACCGGAAACCTACTACCCGCTATACTTACCTACATGCCTCCAGCTTTCATCCAGACCACATCACACAATCCATTGTCTACAGCCAAGCCCTAAGATACAACCGCATTTGCTCCAATCCCTCAGACAGAGAAAAACACCAATAGGATCTCTATCAAGTGTTCTTAAAACTACAATATCCATCTGGGGAAGTGAAGAAACAGATTGACAGTGCCAGAAGGGTACCCAGAAGTAAGGTGACCAGATGTCCCGATTTTATAGGGACAGTCCCGATTTTGGGGGCTTTTTCTTATGTAGGCACCTATTACCCCCCACCATCTGTCCCGATTTTTCACACTTGCTCTCTGGTCACCCTACCCAGAAGTCACCTACTACAGGACAGGCCCAACAAAGAAAGTAACAGAACACCACTAGCTATCACCTACAGCCCCCAACTAAAACCTCTCCAGCGCATCATCAAGGATCTACAACCTATCCTGAAGGACGATCCCTTACTCTCACAGACTTTGGGAGACAGGCCAGTCCTCACTTACAGACAGCCCCCCAACCTGAAGCAACTCACCAGCAACTACACACCACACAACGGAAACACTAACCCAGGAACCAATCCCTGCAACAAACGCCGTTGTCAACTCTCTCCGTATATCTATTCAAGGGACACCATCATAGGACCTAACCACATCAGCCACACCATCAAGGGCACATTCACCTGCACATATACCAATGTGATATATGCCATCATGTGCCAACAATGCCCCTTTGCCATGTACATTGGCCAAACCGGACTGTCTCTATGCAAAAGAATAAATGGACACAGATCAGACATCAAGGATTGTAACATTCAAAAACCAGTAGGAGAGAACTTCAATCTCCCTGGACACTCAATAACAGACTTAAAAGTCACCATTCTTCAACAAAAAAAAACATCAAAAACAGACTTCAACGAGAAACTGCAGAACTGGAATTAATTTGCAAACTGGACACCATCAAATTAGGCCTGAATAAAGACTGGGAGTGACTGGGTCACTGCAAAAAATAATTTTCCCTCTGTTGATACTAACACCTTCTTGTCAACTGCTGGGAATGGGCCACATCCACGTTGATTGAATTGGCCTCGTTAGCACTACAAAAAGTAATTTTCCCTCTGTTGATATTCACCCCTTCTTGTCAACTGTTGGGAATGGGCCACATCCACCCTATTTGAATTGGTCTCGTTAGCACTGACCCCCCACGTAGTAAGGCAATTCCCATCTTTTCATATGCTGTATATTTATACCTGCTTACTGTATTTTCCACTCCATGCATCTGATGCAGTGGGTTATAGCCCATGAAAGTTTATGCCCAAATAATTTTTTTAATCTATAAGGTGCCACAAGGATTCCTCGTTGTTTTTACACCACACAATGATTTTCAGGACCAGTGTGTCACCAGTTTGCATATGATACCTTACAGAACACCTTTTAGATACAGATTATGACAACAGTGAGTTGGAGTACATTGAGTATGTCTGGCCTGACAAGTGATGCTGACACAGAATAGTAAACCACCAATAAGTCTCTGTGTCACAGATGGACAAGCTGCAATTTCTGCAGCAAGGAAGTTGATAGCAATGCTGTATGACCAGAGCAAGAAAGAAAAGGAGACCCAGAGACCTGAATTCCTTGTGTTGCCATGTGGCCACCAAAAAGGACTAGTCACTGGCCAAACTCCCACCATGTGAGGGCAGTTTTGAAGATCATATCAAAAGAGCATCTTGGCAAACAAAGATTTGGAAGTCTTCGCATACAGGCAAGCCAGATATTGGATCACCATTGCAACATGGATGGAAAAAAGTGGATGTCTGCTATTCACCCACTAATAGACGTACAATGCGGTAGAAACCTGGAACCAGATACTCACCTGATGTGAACTGACCCAGCTCCATTGAAGTTGGGGAGGAGCTGCTGGGGCTCCAGCGTTCCCCTCACCCACGGTGACTGAAAGCGCGGGGTCCCCGCTGCTGCTGGCAGCAGCTTGGAGCTGTGAAGTCTATCCCTGGCAGTTGGGAGCTGCGGGGTGCCCCCAACTATGACAGAGGCTTGGAGCTGTGGGGGTCCCTCCGCTACTCACAGTGGTAGCTTGGGTGGACAGGGGCTCCCTGCCACCTGTGGTGCTGGCTGGGGACTGCGAGGGGGGCCCCGCTTTCCGCAGTGGCTGGGAGTTGCACGTGGGACCCACTGGCTCACAGCAGGTCCAGCCCTGCCACCCCGGGGCTGAAGCAGAAATGTCACGGAGGTCTCTGGAAGTCACTTTGTGACAAAATCTTAGTCTTAGCAATAGGTGCACACTCCCTGTGCAGCCTCCCGAATTCTGCCCTTCCACCCCAACCCCAACCCCATGCAGCATAACAGACCAGGTTTTCACTGTGGCCACTTGGGCCAAGGTAGGATTTGTTCCTTTTTTTAAAAAATGCAGTCACGTTTAAAACCGGGGCTCTGGGGGAGAAATACCAAAAACTTCCCTTTGGACACTCCACCCGCTAGTTTCTTAATTTGGATTTTTCATAGATTAAGGATTTGAGGCCATTTCTTTTCTGCCAAAAAGCCAGTAATTTCACAGCCCAATAATTAGGTGAATATGAAAACCGGAGAACCCAAACCCTACTGTCTTCATATAAGTGAAACCTACTTAATGAACGAAAAATGTTGTACATTTTGATGTTGTGTCATTGGGCTGTGATACAATGTGGTCAAATCTGTATATATCATAATTATATTGCAGGAAAAATATTACCATCTCCCGAAGTGTTTCATAGGCTGCAAAAAGCAATTTCAGGGTCTGTGAATATCCTCTACTGCTTGCATAATTTACTCTATAAAAATGGTGAGGTGCTATACCGGAAACCTACTGACCACTACACTTACCTACATGCCTCCAGCTTCCATCCAGGACACACAACACGATCCATTGTCTACAGCCAAGCTCTAAGATATAACCGCATTTGCTCCAATCCCTCAGATAGAGACAAGCACCTACAAGATCTCTATCAAGCATTCTTAAAACTACAATACCCACCTGCTGAAGTAAAAAAACAGATTGACAGAGCCAGACGAGTACCCAGAAGTCATCTCCTACAAGACAGGCCCAACAAAGAAAATAACAGAACACCACTAGCTGTCACCTTCAGCCCCCAGCTAAAACCTCTCCAGCGCATCATCAAAGATCTACAACCTATCCTGAAAGATGATCCCTCACTCTCACAGATCTTGGGAGACAGACCTGTCCTCACTTACAGACAACCCCCCAACCTAAAGCAAATACTCACCAGCAACCACACATCACTGAACAAAAACACTGACCCAGGAACCTATCCTTGTAACAAAGCTCGATGCCAACTCTGTCCACATATCTATTCAAGTGACATCATCATAGGACCTAATCACATCAGCCATACCATCAGGGGCTCGTTCACCTGCACATCTACCAATGTGATATATGCCATCATGTGCCAGCAATGCCCCTCTGCCATGTACATTGGCCAAACCGGACAGTCTCTACGCAAAAGAATTAATGGACACAAATCTGACATCAGGAATCATAATACTCAAAAACCAGTGGGAGAACACTTTAACCTGTCTGGTCATTCAATGACAGACCTGCGGGTGGCTATCTTACAACAGAAAAACTTCAAAAACAGACTCCAACGAGAGACTGCTGAGCTGGAATTGATATGCAAACTAGATACAATCAATTTAGGATTGAATAAGGACTGGGAATGGCTGAGCCATTACAAACATTGAATCTATCTCCCCTTATAAGTATTCTCACACTTCTTATCAAACTGTCTGTACTGGGCTATCTTGATTATCACTTCAAAAATTTTTTTTCACTTACTTAATTGGCCTCTCAGAGTTGGTAAGACAACTCCCACCTGTTCATGCTCTCTGTATGTGTGTATATATGTTCCACTATATGTCCTCAATATATGTTTCATTCTATATGCATCCGAAGAAGTGGGCTGTAGCCCACGAAAGCTTATGCTCTAATAAATTTGTTAGTCTCTAAGGTGCCACAAGTACTCCAGTTCTTTTTTTAGAATAGGTGGTAACCTACAACCAAGGGATTAGCACAAATGGGTTGCCTAAAACAGTGGTTTTCAAAAAGCGGGTTGCAATCCAGTACTGGGTCACGGTATGTAAGGCACTGGGTTGCGGTGGCTCTGGTAAGCACCGCCGACCAAGCCATTAAAAGTCCCATAGGCGGTACTGCCCAGCTAAGGCAGGCTAGTCCCTACCTGTTCTGACACCGTGCGCCCCGGAAGCGGCCAGCAGCAGGTCCGGCTCCTAGGTGGGGGGGCTAAGGGGCTCCACGCGCTGCTCCCGCCCCAAGCACAGGCTTCATACTCCGACCAATGGGTGCTGGGAGGGGGGGCGGTGCCTTTGGGCGAGAGCCGAACAGAGCCCTTGCGCTCCTCTGCCTAGGAGCCGGACATGCTGCTGACCGCTTCTGGAGCACAGTGCGGTTCACGGTGCCAGGACAGGAAGGAAGCCTGCCTTATCACCCCTGCTCTGCCGCTGACCAGGAGCCGCCCGAGGTAAGCCCGTGACCCAATCCCCTGCTCCAGCCCTGAGCCCCCCCAAAGCCAGAGCCCCTTCCTGCACCCCATACCCCTCATCCCTGGCCTCACCCCAGAGCCCTGACCCCCGCCCATACCCCAACCCTCTTCCCCATCCCTGAGGCCCCCCCAAATCCAGAGCCCCCTCCTGCACCCAACTCCCTACCCTAGCCCAGAGCCCCCTCCCACACTGTGAACCCCTCATTCCTGGCCCCATTTCTCACCTCCACACCCCAACCCTCTGCTCCAGCCCTGAGCCCCTCCCATATCTCAACCCCCTCATCCCCAGCTCTGCTGGGTTGCGGGCATCAACAATTTTCTTCAAGTGGGTCGCCAGAAAAAAAGATTGAAAATGTACTGAAAAACTTGGGTGGGCAACTGAAGTAGTCATTTAAAACAGGAGTAAAGGATTCTATTGGGAAAATGAGATCCTTTATGCAGCATTTTATTATACAGGGTGCAATACAATAGATCAGGTCGGCGAGTGCTTACTCAAAATAAAATATTTTCAGGACCCCCTTCCACTTTTTACTATGACAGTAAATTTATCATTGACTACAGTGATCTGCCTATATAATGTGTGTGTGTTTCACGAGGTTGACAGAGAATACTTGATGTGGAAGGATAAGGATGTGCAGGAAGTGAGGGAAGAAGATATTTTTTGCATTAGATTTGCAATAAAATTTGCAATGCTTCATGTCCCACCCACCCCCCAATTGCCTTTCATGATCCTCCCTGGGGGCTGCTCCCCACCATCAGCTGAGAAACACTGCAATATATCACGAGTTCCTAGCTTGGGGACTCTGACTAGCTGTAAGGGTGATGCAACTACTCTGCCTTTCCCATATTGCAAAATGGGAGGAGGGTGCCAGATAGATCCTGGCTAGATGAGAGCAGGATCCCAGTATGGAAAAGGCTGAAAAACACTGCAGTAGATGAAGTATGCTGAATAGTTAATAAATCTCTGCCTCAAGAGTCTTACAACCTAAGGGCTCAGCTTGTACAACTCATAGAATTGCGTGAGTGCTTCACAGAACAATTATTTCAGAGAAGGTGGCTGGATCATCAGAAGTTTTACTGAAGAGGGGAGGGAGGTTGGCATAATTTAGTATTAGTCTGTTGCAACTGTATGCACTGAAATGCAAAGAGTCGGAGTCTAGATCTAGAGCAGGCAAAAGAGACAAAAAGAGCAGTCAGAAGAGAATCACATGGAGATCAAAGAAAGCAGGAGGAGATGACGACAGGGCTAAGAGTCTCATTAGATTTAATGAGGAAAGAAGCCTGCATAGAAGTGAAGTAAGGGAAGTAAGGGTAAGATGTGGTCAGAGGAGCAGAAGATGCAGATCAGGTTTAATTGTGTCTTGTTTATCAAAATAATCCACTTCTTTCCAAAGTTTAGAACTGACTGAAGTTGTTCACACTGTTTTTATTTGCTCCACACTAAAATCGGGTTGGGATTCAACTCAAACATGACATTTCCCCAGAAGTATAGTCATCTCATGAGCTGTGGGAACAATCCGAAACACTGTAAATAGTTCATTGACTCACCCGCATCAAGAGGACCCCTCCCTAAAGGAAGACTTTGAAAACACTCCTTAATTTAATAATCCACAATAAGGAAGGAGTTGCATCAACCAATGAGGAGACTTGGAGTAAGGTCTGCACTGGGGGAGTCTTTACAAGTGAGGGAGCTGGGGAAGGGCAGCTCTGTACAGGGGATTCTCTCCACTGAGTGTAGGGGGGACTCTCCAGAGAGTGAAGGGGGTGGGGGGCAGGCAGGTCTGTGGGGCGAGTGGCGAGTCTCCAGAGAGTGACGGGGCAGGGCTCTAGGGAGGACTCTCCAGGGGGAGAGGCAGGTCTGTGAGGAGGTGGAGACTCTCCAGTGAGTGTGGGAAGAGGGGATTGACTCTTTCGCCCATTCCCCACAGCTCAGAGCCCGAGGGGAAGCTCCTGAGCTTCTTCGTCCCCACACCCAACCAAGCGCCGCGAAGCCCTTCCCCTCCTCTCCCAAGATGGCGATGGCGGCGGTGGCCCCTCCCCCTAGATCCCAAGGGCTGGGGCGGGGCCCCTGGAGCCCGTCCTCCCGCAGCTGCGGCCAGGGACGGTTATGTGTGAGCGCGGCTGGGCGGCTGTGGGACGCGGCTGGCAGTTAGCAGGAGCGAGCGCAGCTGGGGCCCGAGCGGAGAGAGCTGCGCGCGCCGGGCCGGCTCCCCCGGAGTAAGTAGCGCGGTCCTCGAGGCACCGGCAGGCTCGGCTGTGGCAGGAGCCAGGCGGGCGGCGGCGGGCAAACTTTCCCTGCGGGCTCTCGCTGCCTGGGCTCCGGCCGCTGCTCCGCGGCCATGTTGGGAGCCCGTGTCGCCGGGCTGGCTCGGGAGCTGCCCCTGTGGGGGTGGGCAGGGCGCGACCCCGTCCTCGGGTGCGGGATCTCGACCGACAAACTTCGCCCGCGGGAGTTTGCTCCTGGGGGAGGTCGGTGGGGACGCGTTTCCCCCGCATTTCCGCAGGGCAAGGTGCTGGCGCTGGCCCCAGCCCTAGCCCCGTGCGGGGCGGCAATGGGGGGGCTCGGGCGCGACAGCGCTGGGAGTTGTAGGTGCTCCGTGCCCATCCCGGGCCGGTGGTTACTCACCCCTAGCTCCGCTGCAGGCAGTGCCAGCGGGCGGGACTCCAGTCCTGCCTCCCCGTAGAGCGTGTACCGAGTGCCCGGAGCCCCCTGCTGCCCTGGCCGGCTGGCCCGGGGGTTCCGCGCTGCGGGGATGCGAGTGTTGGGCTGCAGGAGGGGGAGACTCCCTGTAACTTGACAGTATCGGTTGTGGGAGTGGATTGTGACTGAAGGGGAGCGAGCGAGCTCCCCTGTATTTATTGTCACTTCGAAAGGACCCTGTGGTTGCGGCAGCCGCAGGTAAACCTCTCACTCGCTTAAATGGGAACAGGGTTGGGCCCATAGTCTTTAGTTGTCTGAATTTGTTGTTTCACTTCACTTATAAATCACCCCATATTCAAACTAAACCCCCCAAATCCTGTGTAGCTGTGTGGAAATAAATATTTGGGTTTAGGGATTTATTTGGGGTTTGTGCACAGTATTTTGCAGGACAGATTGTTTTCTTGAAAGAAATGATTACATTTGTGTAATCTTGGTTGGGTTTTTTTTCGGGGTTGTGACAATCATGTAGGGATTGTGTCTCTTTTAAACTACCCTGCTAACTCTTTAAAAAGAGAGAGTGCTTAAGTATATAGTGGGTAAAAATTCATGATGCATGTTGTAACTTATCCCTTGAAGCAAATATATGTTCTGTAGCTCAGTAAATGCCAGTTGCCAGAAGAGGTATTTCTTTGGAGCTGCATATATATCTATTGATATACAGTGCTTATACAGACCAGCCTGCAGCCTGGTGTGTGTGGACAGACCCCTGTGCAAATGTGGAATACCCTTGAATTCAGTGGGTCTCCATGTGAGTGTGGGGATCTGCCTGTGTGTCATATTGCCTAAGCATTATATAAATACAAGGATTTCTAGACAAATGCAATAGTATGTAGGATTTACACCAGCATTCAGTTCCTGGCCACATTGTATATATGAAGTTTTTAAAAAGAACAGATAGATGTTGGCTGGTCAAATCAGTATGAAGTTTCCGTTAAACACAATCCTTAATTGGTACGTCATTTATTGTTACTCTCATCTCCTGTGGGTTTCCATGAAGGCATTTGAATAAACATAGCAAATGGAAGATAAGTAATCAAATATTTATCACTACTTAATTTCAGGGCTACCCAGGGGTGGGGGGGAGTAAGTGGGGCAATTTGCCCCGGGCCCTGCAGGGGCCACCACGAGAATATAGTATTCTATAATATTGCAACTTTTTTTTATGGAAGGGGCCCCCAAAATTGCTTTGCCCCAGGCCCCCTGAATCATCTGGCACTGCTTAATTTGAGGACTTTGCATAAATGTGATCTGTTTAAAGTTGTTGTTGTAGCCATGTTGGTCCCATAGATTTTAGAGACAGGGTGGATGAGGTAATATCTCTTATTGGACCAACTTCTGTTGATGAAAGAGACAAGCTTTCGAGCTACACAACTCTTCTTCAGGTCTGGGAAACATCTTAGGGTTTGTCTTCACAGCCAGTGCTACAGCAGTGCAGCTGCAGCACATTAGTGAAGATGCTCTTACACCGATGGGAGAACTTCTACCGTTCGTGTAGTTTAATCCACCTCCCTGAGAGGTGGTAGCTATGCTGGCGTGAGAAACTCTCCCATCAACATAGTGGTGTCTACACAGGGAATTAGGCCATTTTAATTACGTCGCTCAGTGGTGTGGATATAGGTCGGTAGGTCTGTTGTGTAGCCCTGGCCTTAAAGTGTGTGTTGACTGCTATGCTAAACTAAGTTCCACCTTGTATTTAGTTGTATTTTCCCAGACCTGAAAAAAGAGCTATGTGTAGCTTGAAAACTTGTCCCTTTCATCAACAGAAGTTGGTTCTAGAAAAGACATTTTCACCCACCTTGTCTTTTTAGTTCATCCAGGGCAGCTACTTACCTCTAAATCTATGAATAAATGGTTAAATTTAAAGAGGTTTGAAACAGTTCGATATGATTACCAAAAAAAAATTTGTAAAACTGCCTGAATCTTCAGTTTGTCAACATGACTAAATTTGATAGCATTTCTGTAATTTGTATATTGAAGTATATATTTGATCTGTTGAAACAGTCTAATTTTAAATGTGATGTGTTATTCCAGGGGTTCTCAAACTGGGGGTTGGGGCCCCTCAAGGGGTCACAAGGCTATTACATGGGGGGTCGCGAGCTGTCAGCCTCCACCCCAAACCCTGCTTTGCGTCCAACATTTATAATTGTATTAAATATATAAAAACATGTTTTTAATTTATAAGGGGGGGGTTGCACTCGGAGGCTTGCTGGGTGAAAGGAGTCACAGGTAAAAAAAGTTTGAGAACCACTGCGTTATTCTGAAAGCAATTCAAGAAAAAAGACTTAATCATTATACCTTTAAAATAAGGCAAAAGAGAGAATATTACTTTCAGTTGCTTTTTTCTCTTTTGGTTTTGTGAATACTTAATGATATTTTTCTATGTTCGGGAACAATGAATTGCACTCCTAGTAAGTACTACTTGGCTACTTTTTTAGTCTAAAATGTCCCACGTTATTTAGAAATACGGCTGCTGCCCAGCTACTGATTTTAATCCTTGACTTCATAAGTATTTTTAGTAAGCAAAGCTACTGCACATACCTGGAACTATGGATTAAGGATTCCTTTAATACATTGAGTAAATTGACCATAATGGTCTAGAAGCATCATAAGACTTCATATTCATTAAATTTGTTTGGTTACTCTAGAGACTGAGGTCTAATACTGCCAAATAAGTTATTTGAGTTTGTAATGCATCTAACATTTTAAATTAAAACAAGATGAATTAACACAACTAGGGAAGTGAGACTAAGATTAAACTGATAAACAAATTTTTGACTACTTCCTCCCTTTTCCCAAATAAGAAACTCAAATACTTGCTCAACTTCAAGATTTGTGCAGTTTAATTGGTTATTGTTAGTGATGGACTTCAGAGATGAAGGGAAAAATGATAACAGAAAATGTGGAAATGGCAGAAGTGCTAAATTACCCTTTTGTTTCAGTTTTCACCAGAAAGGTTAGTAGTGAATCTAACATAGTGAATGCCAATGAAAATTTGGTAGGATCAGTGGCTAATATAGGGAAAGAACAAGTTAAAAATTACATAGGCTGTGTCTACACCAGAGACCTTACAGTGGCACTGCTGTACCAATGCAAGGTAAGATCTCCTGTGTATGTAGTTCTCCTGTTGGCATAATTTAACCACCCCTGATGAGCGGCAGCAGCTATAGCAGCGGGAGAGCGTCTCCCACTGACACGGTGCTATCCATGCCAGCACATCTGTCAGTGTAACTTATGTCGCTCGGGGTGTGAATAAAGCTTTACTGACAAAAGTGCTAGTGTAGACATATAGCCTTAGACAAGTTAGATGTCTTAAAATCACCAAGTCCTGATGAAATACATCCTAGAATAGTCAAGGAGCTGACTGAGAAGATATCTGAGCCATTAATGATTATCTTTGAAAAGTCATGGAAGACCAGAATGGTTCCAGAGGATTGGAAAGGGGCAAATATTGTGCAATCAATTTGCGAACATCTAGAAGATAACGTGGTAAGTAACAGTCAGCATGGATTTGTCAAGAACAAATCATGTCAAACCAACACAATAGCTTTCTTTGATAGGCTTAACAAGCGTTTTGGATGGGGGGCAGCAGTTGATGTGGTATATCTTGACTTTAAGGCTTTTGATAGTGTCTTGCATGATCTTCTCATAAACAAACTAGGGAAATGCAGCCTAGGTGGAGCTACTAAAAGGTAGGTGCATAACTGGTTGGAAAACCATTCCCAGAGAGTAGTTATCAGTGGTTCACAGTCAAGCTAGAAGGGCATATCCAGTGGGGTCCTGCAGGGATCAGTTTGGGGTCTGGTTCTGTTCCATATCTTCATCTATGATTTATAATGGCATAGAGTGTACACTTAACGTTTGTGGACAATACCGAGCTGAAAGGGGTTGCAAGTGCTTTGGAGGCTAGGATTAAACTTCAAAATGATTTGGACAAACTGGAGAAATGCTTTGAAGTAAATAGGATGAAATTCAATAAGGACAAATGCAAAACACTTCACTTAGGAAGGAACAAACGTGAACACACAAAATGGGAAACGACTGCCTAGGATGGAGTACTGTGGAAAGGGATCTGGGGTTCACAAGCTAAATGAGTCAACAGTGTAACACTTTTGCCAAAAAAAAAAGCAAACATCATTCTGGGATGTAATAGCAGGAGTGTTGTAAGCAAGACAGGAGAAGTAATTCTTCCGCTCTAGTCCACACTGATTAGGCCTCAACTGGAGTATTGTGTCCAGTTCTGGGTGTCACATTTCAGGAAAGATGTGGACAAATTGGAGAGAGTCCAGAGGAGAGCAACAAAAATGATTAAAGGTCTAGAAAACATGACTTGTGAGGGATGATTGAAAAAACTAGGTTTGTTTAGTCTGGAGAAGAGAATACTGAGAGGGGACATAACAGTTTTCAAGTATATAAAAGCTTGTTACAAGGAGGACAGAGAAAAATTGTTCTTCTTAACCTCCGAGGCTAGGACAAGAAGCAATGGTCTTAAATTGTAGCAAAGGCAGTTTAGGTTGGACATTAGGAAAAACTTCCTGTGAGGGTAGTTAAGTAATGGGATAAATTGCCTAGGGAGGTTGTAGAATCTCCATCATTGGAGAATTTTAAGAGCAGGTTGGACAAACACCTGTCAGGAATGGTCTAGATAGTACTCAATCCTGCCGTGAGTGCAGGGGACTGGAGTCGACTAGATGATCTCTCGGGTTCCCTTTCAGTCCTATGATTCTGTGAGATGTGTATTTCTTTGAACATTATTTTTCATGGGTCTCATTAGTATGTGGTGTTGCTACAGATGATCTACAGTGCGTGGACACAACAATATGAGAAAGTAGCATCTTTAGTTTTGAATTTAAACTATAATTTTAATTATATTTTTAGAGTTAACTTTTAATTGAAGAGTGGTTAAGGAGTTGAGTGCAAAATGAGAATCTTATTTCCGTTATGACTGCCCACTTCAATGGCTTCCTGTACTTTGGGTCGACTAATTAAAAACTGTATATTTCCAGGAGTTTGTTTTGAGTATTACAGTTACTGGCTCTAAATGGCATTTATACTGAATCCGGCAGTCCACGGTGTGCTGAATATGAATCACTAATTGCATCAACCCCACATTCTTTTTTTTTTTTTTTTACATGGAAAATATATCACATGGCTCTTAGAGGGGTATGATGGGACTTAGCCTCCATCACCTGCAAGTAAGGGATAAAACACCAGTTAGTTATGCTCTTCACATTGGGGTGGCTGATTATTGCCTCCTGGTGGAACTAGGCCTTATAAGTAGACTTAGAGTATGTCTACAAAGCAAAGATAAACCTGCGGCTGGTCTGTGCCAGTCGACTCGAGCTCAAGAGGCTTGGGCTGTGGGGCTATTTCACTGCTGTATAAACTTCTGGGCTTGGGCTGAAGTTGTAGCTTGAGTCGACGTACCTTAGGTCAAGTTACCGTGGGGTCTACACCCTGTCGACTTACCTTACTCTTCTCGTCGGGGGTAGAGTACAGGGGTCAACTGGAGAGCGATTTGCAGTCGATTTGGCGGGTCTTTACTAGACCTGCTAAATCAACCGCCGGTGGATTGATCTCAGAGTGTCGATCCTGGCCGTAGTGTAGACCTGCCCTGAGCGACCACTGCCACAAAGGGTTTAAGAGGTTAGTGTTGCAAACAAAGCTAGGTAGATAGAGCCACTTAAATTCTAAATCAAAACTGAGCTGTAGAGGCTTGGCATGAGGAGAAAATTGGATTAGTTTCCTCCCTTGTGTCATTCAGAATTGAGAAGCTAAGATTTTTTTTTTCTAATATGCATTGATGACAGGAGTGTTCATTCTGTAAAGAGGACTGAATTCCATTTTTAATTATGAGTTGTGGGCTGGGATATAAATTAGGGTTACATACCTCCTTGATTAACAGTCGATCTCTCACGAAGGCAGTGGTCCCCAAACTATGGGGCGTGCCTCCCGAGAAGGGTGCAGAGAAACGTTCGGGAGGAGGGGTGCAGTGGGGTCCAGGTCAACCCGCACAAGGACAGGGGAAGGAGTACCACCCAGCCCCGGCTCAGCTCCTGGCCACGGCCCGAGATCTGGATTGGTCCCTGTCTCACGGCTCCCGCTCCAAGCTCTGGCCCCATTCCTGGCCCTGGCAATTGATCGTGGCACCCGGGGTGGGGGGTGCAGACTGGGCAAGGGGAGTTGTGACTGAAAAAATTTGGGGACCACTGCACTAATGTCAGTGGGAGTTTGTACAAAGTTCCGGGGGGAAGCAACCTGGCCTTCTATCTAGTAACTAAACTTTTATTTATTACCATTATTCAATATCTTATTGTCACATTCAGCATAGATTCCAAGGCCAGAAGGGACCATTGATCATCTAGTATGACCTCCTATGTAACACAGGCATAGAATTTCCCCAAAATAATTCCTAGAGCATCTCTTTTAAAAAAAAAAAAAAGGAGGAGGAAAAGGAGGGGGGGGGGGGGGAAGATCCAGTCGTGATTTAAATTAGCCAGTGATGGAGAATCCACTATGAATCCCAATCAGTTGTTCTAGTGGTTAATTACCCTCACTGTTTAAAACTTAGGCCTTGTATCTAGTCTGAATTCCTCTAAGTTCTCTTTCCTTTCTTTGCATTTTTCTCACTGTAGGAATTTTAAAAATCTCACCCATCTGTCTAAGATGATCAGCAGTGAAATAGTTAATGATAAAATGTTGTTAAGCTAAAATATAGCTTTTAACACACACCAGTGTGATTAGTGTTGGTGAGGTGGCTCAGAGCTTCACTCATCTGAGCCGGTGTTTCAGGTTGTCTGCAGACTTGAGAAGACAATAGTAGCTCTAATACACACTTTCTTTATTGCCATAGTTACCTGGATTCAAGCTAGCTCGTGTGTAGTTTTGGCTGTGTAGCCATATCCTGGTTGGGGTCAACCCTAGAATTCCCTTACATACAGTAAACTGCTGTTCAATCTAAAATACTCAGAATGAAGTCCTGCTTTCCCACTAGAAGAAAAAGAGCAGTATCGTAAATAACTACATTCCATGGCAACATACTTTTCATCTTTTCATTGACTTCAGAATAATTTTAGTGGTTAAGCTTATTTTTTTCAATTACTTCATATGATTTGTAAAAGCAATAATGATATCCAGTTAGGGCGCTGTTGTCGACTGTATGGACAGGTAAATTAAATAATTTAATTTAATTCCGATTAAATTTTCAGAGTTTATTTTGTTTGAAAAGGGAATAAAGGTTGTTATACAAAACTTACTTTTGAAATGGAACAACCTAAGCTTAAAAAGTTGTCCTTTTTTTCCCCTAAAGAAGTACAAAAATGTATGATGTGTTGTCTAAATTACTTGGAGCACAAGTGATATTACAAGTAATTGTTTTAATAGTGATGGAGGAGAAAAGGGATATCTGTAGAGTGTGGAAAAATATATTTATCACACTGAAGAATGTTGTAATGTTTTTATAAGTCATGATAATAGCTGTACTAACAAGTCAAGTCCTGCAAATTCTTATTCATATGAGCAATCCTGTTGAGGTAAATGGAACTGCTTGAATGAGTATGAATTGCTTATTTGGCGGCTTGCAGAATTAGGGCTGCAATTTTGCACAGTAATGCTCTTTTTAGTTAATCAGGGTGGATTTGATTTAAAGCATGAGTCAGGAAAACTCGATTTAATTGTGGTTTTCTACATAAAAGTGCATTCTTGTTTTAAGGTTATAACAACCAACATATTATTCACAACTCAGAGATAGATGTAGGTTTCATTTTTAGAAGGTACACACTCTACGTTTTTTAAACTGTGATTTATTTTGAAAACTTTTCAGATTAGTTTTACAGCTATATCAGAAAATGAATGATTGTTTGGTTATTTCATTTACCAAAGGTAATTGAAGCAGATAGTTCACCTCCCAATCACTTCATAAATATCTCCAATTCAACAGGTTAATCATTAATATTTGGAGGATTTTCTTGCCATGCTGTATTAGGAGGAGAACATCACCAGACAGACATTTAAATTGTTTTATTTAACTAAAACAACAACGTTAAGTATTCTGGATTTTTTTTCTTCAACATCAAACATATAATATTTTAACATAGCAAGCATACGTCCCTCACTTCTCACATTTATCTCCGGACTTCTTGTCCAGCGCTATTCCGCCCCCAACAATCTTCTATTCATTGAACTTTTTGAAACTTTAGAGAGAGGTAAGGGATTGACTCTGTGTACACAAATTTGCAGAGGGACAATAGAGTTGAGGTCTGTTATTTCTCACCTCTATTTATTTACTTTATTCATTTTAAAACATTTTTGCTGTTAACAAGCATGTTACCTCTGGAGAGACAAATCCACAGTTTGAGAACTGCAAAACTAAGCATCTCTGGTATCTTCTAGACTGAGCACCGAATCCCATTGGGTAGATAGAAAGATTAACCTAAATAATCTATACAGAAGCCTGTGGAACCCCATAAAATTGGGTCCCTAATCCATGAACTATTGGAACTCATTTACAAAACTTTTCTTAAATGTTACATAAATATATTGTCTCATATTCTAGAATTAGAATTTATAATCCCTATTCCATGATGAGATATCTTAAAGATACATTATATCTTTATTAAAACTCTTTAGATATGCTTTTTGAGGAAAAAAGCATTTTATAAAAAAAGGATGTAAATAAAAACAATATTTTTATTTATTTTATTTTTATCCACCCTGATGTTAATACTGTTTTGAGTATTTTTCTCCTGCATGGTCTGGATAGTCTTTAATCTCAGTAGTGTTAGAGTAAATAAATAATTTCTCTCTAGCATATTTGTTTTCACTTTACAAACAAAGACACTCATCTGTTGAGTTTTAAAAACCTTTCTTGAAGTGCAATACTTCATTTTATAGAGGTAGTTGCTTGCATGGATTTAAAAAAAAAATTTGTAGGGCTCATTATCTAGCATGTAATTCAGTAGAATGTACCATGACTTCTGCATATTGTATAAAAATGGAATTCAACCTCTGAAATTTGTGGACTTGAAATACTGGGGTTTTCCTTTTTATATATAGTAATTTTGAGGCAAGACCTAGAAAATAGTTTACTGGAATATTCACATATAGCCGAGGTTCTCAAACTGTGGTCCACGAGCTCCATTGAGGTGGTCCGCGGATAGTTCCCTCTAAGATGTGCACCTGGGTGGCCGCACACCTAATTAGTGGAGCTGCGCAGGTGTGGCTCCAGTAATTAGGTGCCTGGACCCTGGAGAGGATGCACATGTAAGGTGAGGTGGTGGCCTTGGGGGGATTAGTGGGTAGGTGGGAGGGTGCAGTGAGGTGAGAAGAGGGGGTGGGAGGAATTTGGGATGTGCAGGGCTGTGGCAGCCAGAGAAAGACACACAACTTTCCCTAGCTCCAGGGCTGCAGCTGACAGGGAGAGACAGCTCTCCTTCCCAGCCTCAGCTCTGTGGGCGGGGGGGTCTCTCCCTTGCTCCTTTGCAGACCCAGGTTGCGGGCTGGGGGAGAAAGGGCACATCCATTGTATTAGAAAGATGAGACTAGTGATATTAAAATATAAGTTGTGTGCTTTTATTTGTATAACAAAAGAAGTTTATTAAGGTTTTTTTATATAGTGCTTTTATCCAATGCGCTTGCCAATTGTTAGTTAACGGTACAAGCAACATTTGGAAAGATCATTAAGTGGTCCGCCAAGACCATCAGCAATTTTCAAGTGGTCCATGGGGGGGGGGGGGGGGGGGGGAGTTTGAGAACCACTGACATATAGCCTCTTCACTAGTTTGATTGTACCAGTTCAGATAACTTTGAGATCTTAGCAGGGTCTTACAATTAAAGTTAGTCAATACTCTTAAGTCATTGTTTGTCAAAATGTTGCTTCAGAATGTCCTCTAGTGCAGGGGTGGGTAAACTTTTTGGCCTGAGGGCCCCATCGGGTTTCCGAAATTGTATGGCAGGCCGGTTAGGGGAGGCTGTGCCTCCCCAAACTGCCAGGCATGGCCCGGCCCTCACCCCCTATCTGACCCCCCCGCCCCCGCTTCTTACCCTCTGCTGGCCCCCTCGCTCCATCCACCGCTCCCGCCGCCTCATCCAATCCCCCCTCCTTCCTGACTGCCTGCCCGCCGCCTCATCCAATTCCCCTGTTCCCCGCCCTTTGACCGCCCTGACCCCTATCCACACCCCTGCACCCTGACCACCACCCCAAACTCTCCTGCCCTCTATCCAACTCCCCCTCCCATTCCCTGCCCCCTTACCGCACGGCCCGGAGCCCCGGTGGCTGGTAGTGCTATAGCCGTGCCGCCCAGCTGGAGCCAACCATGCCACTGCGCAGCACAGAGCACCGGGTCAGGCTGCGCTGCCTGGCAAGAGCTTGCAGCCCCGCTGCTCAGAGCATTGTGTCAGCGGCGCAGTGAACTGAGGTTACGGGGGAGGGGGCTAGTCTCCCGGGCCAGGAGCTCAGGGGCCGGGCAGGAGGGGCTTGAGGCCGGATGTGGCTGTAGTTTGCCCACCTCTGTTCTAGTGACAGACATTTTACTAAAAATCAGAGAAATCCCCTTTCCTATAATAGTCTACCAAAAATGAAGTAAATGTAATTGGAGTGCAATCTAAAACTGTAGAAATAGTCTGACAAACAAGTTATTGCTAGCGTCAAGATGTTGAGGGTGCTCAGCAGCATGAATCTCATTGCCATTGGTGATGGAGCATTTTGAGTACATTCTGTGGAAGTGGGAGGTGTAGGCCTCTCCTCAGTTGCATCATTCTTCCTAATACACATGCCTTTCCATTAATGTAGTGAGTTATTTGCATGCGTTAAGTGGATGAGAGTATGAAATGCAGGACTTTTATGCTGTACTCCACATCTTGAAACTTTTCAGAAAGCAACTTCTTAGAACAGAAGAAGACTGCAACGTATTATACCACTAATTGTGTAAAAAAGGAAAGTTAACTTGCCTCTAGCCTTCCCGATTTTGTAATATGGGGAACAAAATTTGACACATTTTTCCTTTGCTCCTCTTCAAGTGTGTCATATGGAGTGAGCAGGACAGACTCAACTGTGTGAGTATAGTTGTATTATGTATTTGATGGTATACAAACACACAAGAAAATAGTCCTGCTCTAAAGACCTTCAAAATAGGACACAGCAAGTGAATGATAAGCGGTAGGATGGAAGATGAGGATGATAGTAAGAAATTAATATGATTAGATGGACTAGCTGTGTGCGCATGTCCTGAAGGCTCAAAATTATTGAGGGGTGTTTTGTTTTGTTTTTTTAATCGCCGACCTAGCTATCATTAGCTGTCAGTGTTGAACTCCCACAGACTGACTTTCATTGTACACCTGTGCTGGAAATCTGTATGTGAAAGTGATTTTAAGACTATTCCTCTTAGACCAGGAGCACTGTCGTGACCATAAGCTATTTTTTTCAGGAGATAGGTCACAACTACAACTGTATAAGCCCCTTATGTTGGAGGCTGAGATAAGAGGCATTGACAGCATTGTTGTTAGAGCTACTCTTTCAGTTGTTGTGAATAGTTGTGGCAGCTGTTGGTGTGTGTGAAGGACTGGAAGTCCTTGCAGTAACTCAATAGGCTGTTTTTGAGCTTCTTGATCAAGATAGAGCAATACAGTGGTTGGATTAAGTCTTCTAAATGTTGCTGAATGTTCTCATGAGTAGGGATTGTGGGCTTTTGTGGTTGCAGCACTTGGACCTCGGCCAACTCACTAAAGATGTGGTATTTAATGGTCTCCATTCAGAGGTCCAGAGTGAAAAATCCATAATATATGGCATGATACCATTGGCATTCTGTACAGTGAAGTCATGACGGAGCTATCTATTGACCCCTTGCCTACCCTGGAGGAGTTTTCCACCTTGTTCAGTTGAACTGCTGGGAGCCCTGGTGTAGACAGGGCTTTTGTATCTAGACCTTTGTTTTTACCTCTGCTTTCAATAGGCTTAACTTAAATGGGACTGGCCATGGTAACCTGTTTACGTTATGGCTCTTACTGATTTAATTAGTGTTAGCTCTGATAGAATTTTTTTTTTTTGGTACCCATCCCTGGAGTAGACACGGCCACAGTCATGTCCACACTACAAGGTTAATCTATACAAAGTGAGTAAATGTGATTGCAAACGGAATGCCCTGGTATCACATAACATTGCTTTGCAAGTGTTCTGCAACAATGCTTCAACAATATTCCAACCCCGTTAAGCAGATGATTAGATTAGCCATGTTGGCCATCTAACAATATTGTAGAAATATTGTACTGTGGCTGTTTTTGAAAGTAGAAATTTTTTTTTATACTGGTTCAGCTTTCTGTTACTGTTTGCAGGTCGAAAGAGACTGATCCCACCAGGTCAGAAATGGAAGCTAAAATTGTGTGTGTGTGTTTAGCATTCTTGCTACTGCATTTGGGCCCAGTTTCCATCTGTGAGAATGTCTGGAATTGTGGGACCGATATGGTGGTGGTATCCTCTGATTATCATAGTTTCGCACCTTGAGTTGTTATGTGAATGGCCAGACACTTTTGTACACTTAAAAAATTGGCATGTGCACTGAATTATGCCCAAATCATTGTGTATTCATTGGTTTAGACATGCTGTCTCAACTTGCATTTCTTAGTGTTCTCACTGTGTGAATTTTGGAACTGCCTAAACGGCTAAATAAGTTCTTCTTCAGCAAATTATGACTGTTTACAAGTGAGGGCCCTTCCAGGCTACAACTCTCTCTTTTTGTAACCATTTCATGACTCTTATCTGATCTGGCTACAACAAACATGGTTGAATTTTGACAACACAGCAGCTATGTTGAACCAAGTCAGGTGAGTCATGAAATGATTACAAAAACACTCTTGAACTTGTGTGGCAGAGCGCTTACTGGTAAGCAACATTCTTTTGTCACAGAGTTGAGTTAATCTTCCCTGGCAATCCCATGTTTCCTACAGCGTGGCACCAAAGAGTGCAAGCCCAGTAAAGAAAATCAGAAGTGTATGTCTGTAAATGTAGGCAATTCATAACATTGAGAGAAGGTAAGGTTCTCTGCATTACATTAAATAATACAGTTGTTTACATTAAAGTATTCCTTTACTATTACATTATTATGGATTAGACGTCCGTTCAGGTGTCTGGGAAATGTGTTCTCTTGGAGGTAAAGATTAAAGGCAGTCAAGTATTTTATTTTTAACATACAGGAAGCTTAGTTGAAAGTAGGTGTGTATAGTTTAGAAGTGCCAAAATAAATAAGCATCTTCCTTGTATTCTAGATACCTGATTTTTATGTATAAGAGTGGAATGAAAAGGTTTGTTTTAATAAACATTTGTTTATCATGTTACTGTAGAGAGATTAAAGACACTGTTCCTGCTTCAAGCATACAAAGCAGTATTATCTTTTACTTTGTGCATTTGGGACCAACTTCTGTTTTTCAATGACTTTGAGTCACTGAAAGCCTTTAATACATTTAGTCAGTTTCTGACCTGAAGTACATGAGGGAAAATGTAATTTGATAAATCTTTTACTTGAGAGGTTTTATGGTAGGCCTTATATTAATGGGTAACTTAGACATACAGTAGAACCTCAGAGTTAAGAACACCTTGAGAATGGAGGTTGTTAGTAACTCTGAAATGTTTGTAACTCTGCACAAAACGTGATGGTGGGTTCTTTCAAAAGTTTACAACTGAACATTGACTTAATACAGCTTTGAAACTTTATTATGGAGAAGAAAAATGCTGCTTATAACATCTTAATTTAAATGAAGCAAGCACAGAAATAGTTTCCTTACCCTGTCATTTTTTTTTTTAAGTTTTCCCTTTATTTTTTAGTTTACATTTAACACTGTACTGTTCTGTACAGTATTTGCCTTTTTTGTGTGTGGCCTCCACTGCCTGATTGTGTACTTCTGGTTCCAAATGAGGTGTGTGGTTGACTGGTCAGTTTGTAACTCTGGTGTTTGTAACTCTGAGGTTCTACTGTATTTGTGTTGCATTAACATCATAATTAGTTACATAATGTAAACTGGTGTGTGTATGTATATATAGATATATAATCAAATCTGATTAATAAATGCTTACAAAATGAGTCTGGCAACGTTTGTAAAGATATTGCAAATCTAGATTTAATTTTTTTATTCTATAGTTCAGAATGTTATGGCAACTAGTGCAGTGGGTCTCAAACTTTTTTACTGGAGACCCCTTTCACATTGCAAGCCTCTGAGTACGACCTCCCCTAATAAGTTAAACACACTGGTTAATATGTTTAACACCATTATAAATGCTGGAGGCAAGCCGGGTTTGGAGTGGAGGTTGACAGTTGGCGACACCCCCATGTAATGACCTGGCGACCCCCTGAGGGATCCCAACCCCCAGTTTGAGAACCCCTGCACTAGTGCTTCCATGGTTCTGCAAAATGCTGCAAAAAGTTAAACTTATTTTAGGATTTAAAACAAATGTTTTGACTATGGGTTCCCTTTCCTTAGCCATATATTGTAGCAACATTAAGGTTTCTGTTCTGCAAATACCCATTTGGGATGCCATCCAGCTTGCAGCAAAAGCAGTGAAATTCTTTCCATTGACTTTAATTTGAGTTGGATCAGATCCATGCATAACAAGGATGGGAGCACTTGCATGTGTTAAGTTGATCACTTGCACAAGAGTTTGCAGCACTGGGTCTTAATTTGCAAACTTTCCCAAAACTGAGCTGAAATTACTGATGCTGTTTCATAAACACAAAGCCTACACTAGTCGCATGATGTTTGCCAAATATGGCGTTGGAGAGGGTTATGTAAATTATCTTTCTAAATTTCCTGGCTACAGATGGAGTCATTAACAGTCTCGATAATATTGTGAACAAAATTGTTCAGATTAAAATTTCTAACTTGTTCTATGAAACTGGAAAACAAGTAAAATAAATGAGTGTAAAAGGCATATCGTGTGTACATATTTGCACCATTTAAAGTGTGCTGGATAGGTGAAAATGTGTATCTGAACACTGACTTTAATTTTCAGGATTCCTCCTTTCTAGACCTTTAAAAAATATATATATAAAATATAATCTACTTGCCAGTGGAGAGTAGGAAACTCTGCTCTTTTTTTTTAAATCCAACCTTCTCATCACCTCATTGTTCATAGTTCTGGTTATCCAGCTAATTTTTAACATTCTTCTATAACACCAAGACTGAGTTGTCTATGTGCTTCTTGAGTCCAGCTCTCCCATCCATAGAGGAGCACTTAGTAATTTAGTGTGTATGTGCAGTTTGAACTTTCAGTAGCCTTGGAAGTTGTTGAATACATTCCCCCCTCCCCACCTCCCCCAAGCTGTATCCTTCTCTTAATTTCTTCGTCACATTTTCTGTCTGATGTTGTTAGGCTTCTTGTACTACCATTTGACTGTCGAGATATCAGTGTTGCCTACCTTATGCATAAATGTTTACTTGTTATATCACATGACAGTGGTGAATATGGGGGGTCCAGGGTGCTACTTTGAGGTACAGAGTGTCAGTTATTAGTTATATTTGAGTGAAAACTGTATCTGTCCTCTTAAAATAGATTGTATATCGTACAGGGGAGACATTTTACTGTAAAAGTTGAAATTGGACAATGATGGCTATCATGATCTACAAGTGAGGGCAAGGGGAAAAATAGTAAAATAATAATCTTAATAGTATGACAGTAGAAAATGAGACCACATGCGTGAGGTAATGTCTTTTGGACCAACTTCTGTTGGTGAGATAGAAAATTTCAAGCTCACGCGGAGCTCTTCAGGTCTGGGGAATGTACAGTACTTGGTGTCTCAGCTAAGTACAAGGTAGAACAGATTGTTTTGCATAAGTTAACACATTTCAAGAGAGCATCAAAGGTGAAGTGGCCCATTAACACCTCTCCAGTCATGGAGGGAGAGGAAGCTGCAGAGGTGGGGGTGTTTAGCAGAGATTGTTGTAATAAGCCATAAATCCAATGTGTCTATTCAATCCATGATTTTTAGAAGTGTCCTGCAAAGTTATGGATTTAAGCTTCCAGATTCTACTTATGAAGGTGTATTGAAGGTTTGTGATCACTTTGTGAAAAGTGTTCACCCATAGGTAGTGTTTTTTGTCTATCATTTCCTGTGAGTTCATTTTTGAGAGTAGTGATTCTTGTTTCACCATATAGTTGTTATGGGGGTATTTAGTGCACTGGATGAAATACACCACATGTGTAGGACTCATGGATCTTGAAATGTGTGTTGGTGGGATCATTGTAACAGTGGAGATGTCTACAGGTTTTTCATCTGGGAGGGGCTGGTGCTGCTTTGACTTGGTACCCTGGTCTGTGGGGAGCTTGCTTCTGATGGGGAGCTTGATGAAGTTTTTGTTGTTTGAAAGCCGGAAGAGGGGTTTGAGGAAAGATTTCTTTCAGGATGTGGTCTGGGAAGGTTATTCCATAATTGTCTGCTCTGAAACGTTTGGTATCTGCCACTCTTAGTCAGAATAATAGATTAGGTCAGTGGTTCTCAAACTTTTTTTTCACAGACCTCTTGAAAATTGCTGAGGGTCTTGGCGGACCACTTAAGGATCTTTCCAAACGTTGTTTGTACCATTAGCTAACTATTGTAAAGCACTTTGGACAAAAGCGCTATATAAAAAAAACTCAATAATAAACAACATTTTTTTGTTCTACAAATAAAAGCACACAACTCATGTTAATATCGGTAGTCTTACCTTTCTAATGCAAAGGATGTGCCCTCTTACCCGGCTGTGGCAGACCCTGAGCTGGGGCTGGGAAGGAAGGTGTGTGTGTGGGTGTGTGTGTGTCTCTGTCTCTCTCTCTCCCTCTCCCTCTCTCCCCCACCACGGTAGCCCCTGAGCTGGGGCTGGGAAGGAGTGGGGTCGCTCCCCTGCCACAGAACTGAGTCTGGGAAGGAGGACTGTCTTTCCCCGGCAGATGCAGCCTTGGAGCTGGGGAAAGTCGCCTCTTTCTCTGGCCACTGCAGCCCTGCATGGCTCATTTATTTGGGTGGCCCTTCATTTACTTGTGTGCGGCCACCCAGGCATGCACCTTAGAGGGAGCTATCCTCGGACCACCTCAATGGAGCTTGCAGGCCACAGTTTGAGAACCTCTGAATTAGATGGACCTTTGTGATCCAGAGAGGCAGTTCTTACATTCCTGAATCTGCAGACAGCTTTAAGATGTAGCTGTGAAAGATGAACTCTGGATTCTTAAATATTAAATGTCAGCATTAACTTCTTCACTGCTAATCAGTTTAGCAGAAACATCACACTGATGTGCTTATTGATAGCCTTATTGCCTTACTGTATCTGCTAAAACATCTATGTCTACACTATGAACCTTACAGTGGCACAGTTGTATCGCTGCAGCAGTGCTGCTGTAAGGGCTCCCATGTAGCCGCTTTTTGCCAACAGGAGAGCTCTCCTGCCGGCATAATTAAACCACCCCTAATGATCAGCGTTAGCTATGTCGTCAGGAGAGTGTCTCCCGCTGACCTAGCGCTGTCTGCACTGGGACTTATGTCAGGCTACATCTACCCTACGGGGGGAGTCGATTTAAGATACGCAAATTCAGCTACGTGAATAGCGTAGCTGAATTCGACGTATCGCAGCCGACTTACCCCGCTGTGATGACGGCGGCAAAATCGACCTTTGCGGCTTCCTGTCTGTGACGTTGTGCAGTCTATATGGTTTTATAAAAAACTTGATAATAAGTCAATATAATGTAACTGAGATAGTTTTAGAGAAAATACGGTAATAAGTGAATGTAAGTAACTGGGATATGCCTCATGCAAAAGGTCTCTTGTAAGGTATCATTCCAAAGCTTATAATCTACTGAGTGTGATCATCTGATTTGTATAAATGTACCACTCTTGTATCTAAAACTAGAAATATAAAATGTAACTCTGAGGGCCTATTGTAATTGTGTAAAGTGTGGACCATTAATGATGGTTTGGAATCTTGATGACTCCCATTGTCTGCAGATGGCTGTATTTACCTGTGAGTCTTCCTGTATATGTGTGTGCTGGCAAGTGAGTAATGAAGTCTTGCAGTGACATGTGATCATGTCACCTGAACTGGAATCCATCTTTAACCTAGTGCTTTTCCAGTGAGGGGGGGTGGAAACCCAGAGAGACAAAGAGTTCCCGCCTTATGCAAAAGATATATAAAGGGGGGAAGAGAACAGAGGGGGAGAGAAGCCATCATGAAGAATCCCCTAGCTACCACCTGAGCTGCAACAAGAGCTGTACCAGGGGAAAGAATTGTGCCCAGGCCTGGAAGGTGTCCAGTCTGAGAAAAACTTACTGAAACATCTCTGAGGGTGAGATTATCTGTATTTAGTTTGATTAGGCATAGATTTGCGCATTTTATTTTATTTTGCTTGGTGACTTACTTTGTTCTGTCTGTTACTACTTTGAACCACTTAAATCCTACTGTCTGTATTTAATAAAATCACTTTTTATTTAGTAATTTACTCAGAGTATGTATTAATACCTGGGGGAGCAAACAACTGTGCATATCTCTCTATCAGTGTTATAGAGGGCGAACAATCTAGGAGTTTGCCCTGCATAAGCTTTATGCAGGGTAAAACGGATTTATCTGGGTTTAGACCCCATTGGGAGTTGGGCATCTGAGTGCTAAAGACAAGCACGCTACTGCGAGCTGTTTTCAGGTAAACTTGCAGCTTTGGGACAAGTGATTCAGACCCTGGGTCTGTGTCTGGAGCCAGACGGGAGTGTCTGGCTCAGCAAGACAGGGTGCTGGAGTCCTGAGCTGGCAGGGAAAGCAGAAGCAGGGGTAGTCTTTGCACATCGGGTGGCAGCTCCCAAGGGGGTTTCTGTGATCCAATCCGTCACACTGTCGACGGCGCTTACTCCCACCTCCGCTGGTGGAGTAAGAGCGTCGATTCGGGGATCGATTGTCGTGTCCTGATGGGACGCGATAAATCGATCCCTGAGAGGTCGATTTCTACCCGTCGATTCAGGCGGGTAGTGTAGACCTAGCCTCAGTCAGGGGGGTGTAGTTTTGTTTTTTTCACACCCTTGGCCTGGTCCCCACTAACCCCCCACTTCGGACTAAGGTACGCAAATTCAGCTACGTTAATAACGTAGCTGAATTTGAAGTACCTTAGTCCGAACTTACGCGGGTCCAGACGCGGCAGGTAGGCTCCCCCGTCGATGCCGCTTACTCCTCTTGCCGAGCTGGAGTACCGGCGTCGACGGCGAGCCCTTCCGGGATCGCTCCGGGATCGATTTATCGCGTCTAAAACCAGACGCAATAAATCGATCCCAGAACATCGATTGCCTGCCGCTGGACCCTCCGGTAAGTGAAGACATACCCCCTGTCAAGATTTGCTCCTTCCAAACATAGTCTTCTCAACCTTTGCCTAAGAAGGGGAGGGAAAGACTAGCTTTGTTTCTTACCCCACTGTCAGAAGCTTCAACTACATCATGCGCAAAGGAAAAAAAACAAACAAAAAAAAAACCCCACCTCACCCTCTAGAAGGCTTATCCCCCATCTGTTCCTTAATCATTTGATAAAACCATTTCCCCAGATAGCTTCTATAGTATGCTTTTGCATTATCAATAAAAAGACCTGCAGCACACTGAAAACTTGAAAAAATATGCCCCCTGACCGACCTAAGTTTCACTGACAAAAGAGACTGTGGACAGCATTATGTCAGCAGGGGAGGCTCTCCTGTTGGCATAGCTAATGCTACTCATTGGGGGTGGCATAATTATGCCAGCAGGAGAATGGTAGATGGGAGAGCTTACAGCGGCACAGCTGTAGCGGTACAGCAGTGCTGCTGTAAAGTCCATAGTGTAGACACATCCTTATAGGTGGCTTTCTACATCAAGATTGAGGCAGTAAGGTCAGTTTGGTAGTTCTGAGTCTGCCATTCCTGTACCTGTTTAGTAGAGAAATAAAGGATTTCAGGCACAACTGCTGTCAAGCTGGTATCTTTCTTAAGCACTAACCTCACTCACTTCTAAAAATTAGTTGTATGCGTGCTTAGTTTGCTCTTAGTTTAGTTTTACAGTTACTGTTGCATTGCAGCAGCATTTCTTTCTAATATAGCACTCTTAAAGTAAAACAGTAAAATTCCCATTATCTGAACTTCTCGGGCAGCATCAAATACATTTGGGTAATTGAGAGTCAGAACAGGAAGTCAGCTGGTTCTTGGTTGGAAAGGGAGGGCCAAGCAGTTGAGTTTTGGATGACAGGGTTTCTGCTGTGTAACAAGATTTTTCTTTATTGTCCCCTTCCCTCTCCTTTTCTAGCGAATTACTTTTGGTACATTGCGCAAGCTTTAAATGACTACAGTGGCAGGCTGCCAAGTTTATGGTAAACTTGGTGTGTTACCTGAAAGCTGTTGTTGGAATATTTTCACAGTGTGAGTTTGATAAAATGTTTTGGTGTCGCTCATCTTAAGAGAAGTTCCTCTTTTTTTGGTCTCTTTCTGCTCTCCCCAGTCTGAGTTAGGGTAGAACATAAGCACGACCATACTGGGTCAGATCAATGGTCCATCTAGCCGATGTTCCCTCTAATTTTTTCCATCCATGTACGGAATAAATTTTATGTGCACCGAAGTAATGTGTGGATGTGCACCACTAGTAGAAACAAAAAACCTAGTTTTAATGTTTTTTTTTTTTTTAAAGTTACCCCAGGGATAATTACTCCAACTAGGACAGGTTAGGCATTTTAGAACTCAGTACTCAAAGAATTAAATTTAAGCATAAAAGAAATAAAAATTATGAAATGTATAGACCAGTTAAAAAACTAAAATAACACACTTAGAAAGAATAAAATTACAGAGAATATATGTGCATTGCAGGAAGTACCAAGAAGTAACAATAACAAAAATAATAGTATGTGTTGGGATGGTGTGTGCGTGAGAGAGAGACCGAGACTGTGTGTGTGCTGGCTGCTGGGGAAGTCTCTGAGAGATGCTGTGCGCTGTCTCTTTAAGGCACTTTCACTTGCCATGGGAGGGCTCAGAAGGCTCATTCAGACTTCAGACCATTGCAGCTCTCCTGCTCTTGAGCCCTGTCCCCCCCTTCCCTGCTCTGCAGAGATAGGATACAGAGGGGGAGGGGAACACCCTGACATCAGCACCCTCTTCTCTCTCCCCCACTCTGCACAGCCAGCAGGAGGGTCCCAGGAACAGCTGGCCCTGGGCTCCAAGGCAGAGGGCAGAAACAACATGGCTGCAAAGCAGCGGGGGGGAGGGACACATGAACACATGCTGCCAGATGTTCGCAGTTCTGCTAATGAAGTGCGCGGCCCTTGAATCGCTCCTGGGCGGCCGCCCAACTGCACAGCTTAGAGGGAACGCAGCATCTATCCCAGTATCCTGTCTTCTGACAGTGGTCAATGCCAAGTGCTTTGGAGGGAATGAAAAGAACAGGGCAGTTATTGAGTGATCCATCCCCTGTCATCCACTCCCAGCTTCTGGCAGTCAGAGGCTAGGGATCCTCGGAGCATGGGGTAGTGTCCCTGAGCGTCTTGGCTAATAGCCATTCAGGGACCTATGCTCCATGAACTTATTTTGATTCTTTTGTGGACCCAGTTATACGAAGAAACACATGGGATCAAAGTATTGCTTATATGGTGCCTAAACAGTGAGGTCGTTTGGGTCCCAAGTTTTCTAGGTTCCTAAAAGTTCCTTGAGACCAAATTTTGGCATATGTACGACAGTGTTAATGTGCTTCAGGAGACTTGTTGAGTCCTCCTTACTTAGAGAAGGATCACCATGTTGCAAGATTTTTTTGGGGGGGAGGGTGATTGGAAATAAGTCACAGAGGTGGCAACTTCAGGTTTTTCTCCCAGTAGGAAAAAAGTAATCCTGTCGTTTCAGTTAACTTGAGTCCCATCCTCACATACAAACCCTTAATGTGAGTATGATGGTAAACTTGTGCAGTAACACCGCTGTGTGTAGCTGGAGTGTTTTGCAGTATGGCCATTCTTGCTTGAGCTAGGCTAACTCAGAGGAGTTAATTTGAGTGCGGATAATGTGTTTTCATTACAATTAACTCGTACACTAAGGCAATCAAAATAGGGGTGGTCAGGAGCTCATTAAAGCAGGGATATAAATAGAGAGCACTGGATAGCTTGTGGAAGGGCCCTGAAATAGAATAGGAAGAGTTTTCCTTGTCCAGGGCAGGAAGTAAGGAGGAATTGGAGAATTGGCAATATACTCAAATTAAATCTCTTTGCCTTTTGTTACTCCATTCATGACTCCCAGTATATTGTGGCCAAGATGAAGAAATGCTCTATGCAGAGCTGTGTGCAACTTCAATTGTCAGGTACAATATCCTTGTTCTTTCTCATTCCCTCCACCCCAACTGTTAATTGTGGATATAGCCTGGGTATGGCTCCTAGAGAGCGGCAAAGACGGTAATGTAGTGGTAGGAGGCTTTATGAAATGCTAATGTAGATATGGCCATCGTGACTATTATCAGCAAGTTAGAGTTAAGGCTAAAACCAGAAGTTAAACAGCAGGATGCTATATAGATCAATAGAGAGACAAGCCTGGGTTTTCTGCTATTTGTTTTTCACTCTTGCTTGACAGAATTAAGCTTCAATTTCTTATTTAAATGTAGACTTAAGGATGAACATGAACTATATTGACGATATTTGTTGCTTGTTTATTTGGCTGGTTTTAACCTTTTGGGATGTTGAGATGGTGAAATTAAAATACTTAGTTCTAGTATATAGTAGCAATCAAAGCTATTTTGTGGCACAAAAGCAGCAAAGGTTCGGAGTCCAGTTATTGAACTAAAATTTCTGTATGAAATACTAAAGTGTGTAAAGTGGGGGGGAATTGCTTTAATCATAAGTGCAGCTTGTTGTGTAGTGTTTAATGTAATGAAATTTACATATTACAGCAAGATACTAACTTAAAGAAGTCATGATAATTAATACAAGTAACCTCAATAAAATGAAGCCTTTGCTCAGAATCTTCAATTAGAAATGGTCTTAAAAGGTGTGAAGCTCTGATAAAGTATTTTTGCACTCTGTGTTAATAATTTATGTATTTTACATTCTTCAATAAGGCTGAAATACCAAAAGGGCTGTAGGGAGGAGGTAATTAACTTAATGCACTCAAGGAGCATCAAATAAAATCAGTGTTATTGTCTCATTGTGTTACTCCCGAGGACATTCTACAAAATTTTGCAAATTGTATTTGTCAAATAAATGTGGAGGCTCCAGCATGGCACTGGGGAGCACAGGCCACTGGCTGCACAGAGGTGGGAGTTCACTGTGCAGCTCCCTCCACCTCCAGGACATGGACTCAAGGGTGAGGCTGAACCTGAGGCTGCACCCAATCATGACAGAGCGCAGGGACCGGGCCTGCCCCAGAAACACCCTAGGGTTCTGCCCTCCCTGCCAGGTGGGCTCAGCAAGGCAGGATCCAAGTGTGGAGAGGCTTAGTGTGGGGAGATCCATATGTGGGTTGAGAGGGTTCTCTGTGGGACAATCTGGGTGTGGGCAGCTCAGTGGGGGACTTGGATGCACAGGGGCTTGTCGGGAGGGTTCTGGGTGCATGATAATAGGACTCTGCAGGGGGGTTCAGGTGAAGGTGGTTGGACTCTGGGGAGGGGATAGAGCTTGGCGGGGTTGTCTGGGTGTGGGGAGCTCAGTGGTGAGGTCCAGATTCTGGGGGTGTGGGGATCCAGGTGCAGCTGGTTGGGGTTTAGTAGTTTGGGGATCTGGCGGGGTGGTGCAGGTGGAGTGGGACTCGTCAGAGAGGGTTCTGGGTTCTGCCCCACAATGATTTACCTCTCTGCCAGCTGTCCTGGGCACCCGATACTACTGCTGGGGAGGGTCGCATGATCACTCTTGTTGCTTGCCTTTGCTTCCTTGTCAGAAAGTCATTTTTTCTGGGGTGGAAGCAAAGAAATCTGTGGGGGACATAAGTTCTCTGCATATGCAGTGGCACATAATTCCCCCAGGAGTAATCATGTACAGTGAATTCAGCTAGTGCTAATATGTAGTACTTGTTTCACAGGAGTGTTCAAGAATGGATGCATAGCAAAATGTGGGTTGATTGCATTTGTGTTCAGTAATTGTTACCATATGGGTTAGGAGCAAGAGAGGAGGTTTGAATTATGCAGAATTTGTGGCCAGTCATTTTGTAAAATAAAAATAGATCCATAAGTCTGAATGACTTGGAGCATTTTCTAAAGAGATTTAAAATACATAGCCCAGTTGTTTTTTTCCTGTTGAAGGGGTAATTTACAGTATATTGTTCAAGAGCAACATTATTGCACCAAGGTAAGAATATAGTGAAATGCTGCAATGGCTCAGGTTACTGTGTAAGATCAGAATTGGTTTGGGCTATGATAAACACAGTATGTCAAGATTCAAAATGTTCCTCGACTTTCACAGCTACAGAACTTCTGCCTTTAAATCTGTTATATTCAGGAGATGGAGCCATTTTTTGTATAATGTGCTGGCTAACACACTAGTACTCTTGTTTATCTTGATTTATGTCTTGTGCATTTAGTATCACTTGTCAACTGATCCTTCAGACAAACTTGCTTTTTGTTTTGGTATACGTAGCCTCTTGTTTGAATTCCCACGAAAAACTTTAATTAAAGTTGCAAATGTAGATCAGTTGAATTAAAGATGAAGAATCACAAGCATTGGAGCATGAAATAAAGAATTACAAACCAAGTTCATACACAAGATATTTAAACGGCCATTTAGCCTGTTACGCTTGAGGATCAGCATTTTGGCCCTCCACCGGGACTTTAATAAAATTTGATTATGAAAGGATATGACCTGCAAATTTTAAACTGAAGTATTTTAATCAACCCTGTTGCTATGGGGAGAAGTTGGTGGTACCATGTCCAACTGTCTCCCGCTACTTCCCCTGCATACCCAAGAACATAGGACTTTCCATCCTCGATCAGAGACCAGGTCCATCTAGTCTAACATTCTGTCTCCTACAGTGGCCAACTTCAGATGCTTAAAAGGAAGGTGTAAGAACCCCAGAGTAGGTAGATATGGGATAATCTGTACTGCACATCAGGTCTGATCCTGTTCTTTCACAGTTGGAGATTGGCCTAAGGCCTGAAGCATAAGGTTTAATGTCTTTTATGCAACCCTTTTATTATGACTTTTATGGATATTCTTGATAGCTATAAAATTATCCAATCCCTTTTTAATCTTGCAAAGTTTTTGGCCTCAACAGCTTCTTGTGGCAGCGAATTAGAGTTTTATTATGCATTGTATGAAAAAGTATTTCCTTTTATTGGTTTTTAATTTCCTGCCTTTTAATTTAATTGAATATATCCTTATTTTTGTGTTTGAAATGGGGAGAACCTTCTCTATATAAAATAATGAATGGTATATACTTTTATCATATCTACATGTCCCTTCCAAAGTAACATTCCGATCTTTTCGGTCTTGCTTTTTTCCTTGCCTTCCATCATTTTTGTCACCCTTCTTTGAACCCCTGGTAGTTCTGCAATATCCTTTTTTTGAGACAGAGTGAGCAGTATTGCACATAGGATTCCAGATGAGACCACACCATTGACTTATATAACAGCCTTCTCTGTATTATTCATCATCCCATTCTCTGTGCAACTGACTTTTTTTTATTTTTTTAACCACAGTTGCACAGAGCAGAGCTCTTCATTGAGCTTGGTTCTATGATGCCTCTGTCCCTTTCCTGAGGTCATAGTTAATTTATAATACTGTAAGATGATAAAATTTTACCTCCAATGTGCATTACTTTGCATTTATTTATATTGAATTTCATTTGTTATGTTGCCTGGCGTGAGCCAGGAGTGTTCTGAGCAGCTCCCTGTTGGCCTTCTCTGCAATTGCAGAGGCAAGAACTGTCCTTTGAATGCCTGCTTCCCTGCTGGGCTGTGGAAGCCTCATGGTGGGTAGGATAGGTCTTGTGGGAACACAGGATGGCTCCCCACCCTCACAGAGCCATTTGGGACAATCCAGGAGAGGGCGCTAAAGAGAAGTTGAGAAATAGCAACCAGCTGTAATGTTGGGAATAGCTGGAATGCAGCACGTGCCAGCCATTCCTTTCGGCCCCCAACATTCCTGCCCTTCTCCTCCTCCTCCTCCGCGCCCCCCCCCCCCCGGGCTGGAGCTGCATGGAGGGAAGCATAGCAACAGAATATGAAGTCTCTGCTCCCACTGGGAACTCTGCCTCCCTGCAGGAGGCTTGTAAGTGTTTTGTTTCCCTTTGTCTCACTTGTGGGGTGTTAACTTTGGGGTCTCTTTATCTGACTTTGGTATTATCTAAAGCTGGAGGTTGCACTGGTTTAACTTAAATCATCTTATTTAAACCAGTGACTGTCGTTTGTGGACATTTTTTTTTATATCTGTTATTAACTGGTTATGTTAAGTTGGCTTGCACCTGTAAACTTACAGAGAAATTGCATCAAGTTAGAGCATGACCTGGACAGCATTTAGAAACTGACACAACATTTAAACACTGCTTAGCATTTGGTGTAAATGGGGGTCATCATGTTTAACATAACTGAATGCTAAATTGTTTTTAACGTTATTAATTCTCAAGACTGCTCAAGATCATGGTTTAATATGATATACTTCTTATCTATCGACAAGCCCAATAGGTTGTATCTGGAAGGCTTCAAGAAACCACTGTCTTGTTTTCAGTCTGCTTCTGCCTGTGAAAGCTCTTAGCAGTATCAGAGGCACTGAAGATGGATGTTTGTAGTTTCAGGAAAAAAACCCCTACATTGCTTCGTGTTTGGAAAATTCTTGACGGTAAAGGTTAGAAATGTTTTGAATGAGTTCTTAAAGCCTGCAGAAATTGGTTACATGTCACTGCAAAATGCAAGGTGGAAAAAATTGTTTAGCATAAGTAGTTAGCGCACATTGTAAGAGACCATTCAAGGTAGAGTGGCTCGTTAACATCTCTGCAGTCATCAGACAAAAAGAGGGAGTGTCTATCAGAGTATGATTTAAGCTTTCAGGGTTTTGAAAGTGTTGTGCAGGTTTTCTTTGAGGATGAGGACTGATAGGCCAGATATAGAGTGATGGCTCTGTGAAGTGTTCACCCACAGGTGATGTGGTGTGTTTGTCTCTGATAATTTTCCTATGTAAATTCAATCAAGAGTGTAGTGATTGTTTTGGTTTCACCCACTAAGGACTTGTCTGCACTGCCACTTTACAGCACTGCAACTCTCTCTCGCTCAGGGGTATGAAAAAACACCCCTATGAGAGCTGCAACTTTCAGCGCTGGAACATGGCAGTGTAGATAGTGCTACAGCGCTGGGAGCCACTCCCCTCATGGAGGTGTTTGGTTTTGTTTATAGTGCTGGGAGAGCTCTCTCCCAGTGCTGGTGCTGCAACTACACAGCCACATTAAAGCGCTGCCGTGGCACCGCTTTAATGTTGCTAGTGAAGATATGCCCTTAGTTGTTGTTGGGGCCTTTAGTGCACTGGATGAGGTACACCACATGTGTAGGGCCCACGGATCTTGAAAGATGTGTTGTGGGGGTGTTGATTATTGTAGCAGTGGAGATATGTCTGCAGGTTTTGCATCTGTCATTATGGCATGGTCTGGGGCCACTTTGAGTTGGAATGAGCTTGGAGACTTTCTCGAGCCCTCCCACTTCTTAGAGAGGTGGAGAGTTGTTTGAGCCAGCTCCTGAGAAGCAAGCTGCTCCCCACAAACCAGGACATGCCAACTCAAAGCGGCACCAGACCTAGTCTCCTGCCCTGCATAACACAGGCCATAGAACTTCCTGCACTGAGCCCAGTAACTTGTGGCTTAATAACAAGTTATAGGTGGAGTCACTAAAACCCATGTTCTGGAACCCATACATCTTAAACTGTCTTTTATCTTTAATTACCCTGGTTAGAATTTACTCTTCTTCTCACTTTGAGAAGCTATCCTATTAAACTTTTACCAAAAAAATTTGCTGAACAAAGTACTTTTTACAGGTCTGCTTAACTCCTTGTGAACTGGATCAGTGAAGCTATGCTGTTCTTCAGTGGGTTAGTTAAAGCATGCAGCCAGCCACCTGGGCACAAACTATGAAATTTATAGAAGAACAAGTTTTGTTCTATACATTTTCACAGCTTATTCTGTGCCCAGTTGACTGTATGCTTTAGTAATGTTCGCCTGTGAACTCGATAGATACCCTTTGGACCAAATCTGTGACTAACTTCTGTTGCTTTGTAAATTTAATTATAAATGGCTGCTGGAATGAACATGCCTCAGCTTTGGCATCTAATCATTCACAAAAGGTTGCTTATTACAAGTGTACCATTAAGCAAGAGTGGTTACACAACTAACTGTTACACGAACAAGAAATTTATCCTGTTCTTCAATAGTCAACAATCTGGACTGGTGATTTTGATCCTCAGACAGCAGCTAACAATCATAAGACTTATTGGTGCCAAACCTCATTTGCATCACATCCCCAGGCAGGGTATAGTCAGGCAGCAAGCAAGGTATAGTCAGGCAGCAAGCAATCCTATTACTTATTGTTGCTAGTACTTCTCCAGAAAGTAAATGATCTTCATGCTGGCAGTTGTGAAGCTGATCACTTAGTTTGAAACACTACTTACATTTTTAATTGTTTTTGTGATAGTTAGAGGTGTACTTACTGCTTGGGTTTAGGACACCTCAGTGGCACATATATCTGGGAGGTGTGGTTAAAATTAATAACTGTAGGTGGAACTTAATACTGAACAAGAATTGTCTTTGGAGTATGGGTGCATGCCATAGTAATTCAAGCAGTATGTTTGGATTCCTTGAATATGACTAAAACCCCAAATTGTCCTATTTGGGTAAACTTGAATAAACAAAAGAAAGTGAAGAATTAAACAGGTACTGAAATATTTCATTTTAATGTCTCAGGCATTTATGGGCACAAAATAATGTGAGATATGGTGGAATCGTAGTTTACACTACAGGTTAGTCGGTATAACTTGCGTCGTTCAGGGGTGTGAATAAGTCATCCCCGGAGCGACGCAAGTTACATCAGCCTAAGTGCTGGTGTGGCCAGCACTATGTGGGTGGGAGAGCTGCTACCATTGACATAGCTACTGCCTCTCAGGAAGGTGGTTTTATTATGCTGACAGAAGAGCTCTCTCCTGTGGGCAGAGAACATCTTCACCTGTAGCGCTTCTAGTATAGACTAGCCCAGAGATGCCATAAGAGCAGTTACTGCAGTATTTAAACCTCATAAAGGGGTCACTGAGGGTTTATAAAAGCCTGTGATAAATGTAAACAAAACCCAAGAAACCTCTCTTGTCATGTACCTTTTATTTATTGGCTTCCTCTGGAGCTTGTGGCTGTTGTATGAGGCCTCCCACCAGTGAGAACCAGGGGCAGTACTCTGGTGAAAAGCCCAGCCCACAGAAGCTAAGATTTCTGCTGGTATACTGTCTTTGAGCCCAGTTTAGGGAAGTGGGGCTCTGTTTTTTATATTAATCTCTGGCTTAGGTGTCCATAAACTTCTACCCAACCACCTTTTAGCAGCTGAAAGAGAAGAGGGGCTTTATGTTCTCCCCTTTCAGTGCCTCTTTGTTGTGATGAAAGTTGGGAGGAAAACAGGTCTCCACTCTCCACCTGTTTTGAGGAGGTAGGTCTTCTCTGTATAGAACACCAATACTTGCTTTTGTTCAGATCTTTCCCAAGCATCAGCAAAAAGACACAATTCTTGAAAGTTTACTGTTGACCTTAAGGTTCTGAATAGCAGCTATGAAACTAATCAACCTTCACTTCCTTTTTTCTGCCTGTCGGCAAGGCTCTGAACAACAGAAGATGCAGTGAAAAACTATCTGCAGATGCATGAAAACACTTTTGCAACAGTTTTCTTTTTGTTCATATTTGAAAGACTACTGTATCTGTGCAACCATAAAGGCTAGAAACTTTTTTGAGCACTTCAATTCTGTGGAAATTGATGATTGTTTAGAAACCTATCCTCACCAAGAAAAACTTCAGTGAGGAATAGGCAGGTGTAGAATTTTCAGCCCATGACTGAAATGTATGTACAATGCAACTTAGCAATATTTTTATTTATTTATACGTGTGTGTGTAAGATACTATATACATTTATATACTATACATATAACAATACTAGATACACTTAAGAATTAAGGTAATGGCTAGCTGTATTAACAATATTTATGCTAGTGTGTCCTGTGATGTTCCTGTTGGTGTTAACTCAATTTCTAAACAAACCATCAGTTGTGTCAAACTTGTGAATGTTAGAGCTTGCAAATAGTGTCAGACATTCAGAAATATAGTCTAGAGAACAGGTACAGCTCAGCAGTGGCTGTGCAAGTCTTTCTATGCTGGTCTACCAATGGGCATTTATCTGTACCTGGAGAAGGGACCACCTCTAGGGATAAGGAGGGTCATTCAATCTCCTACCCTGTCTCTGAGTATTATCAACAAGGTTGCTATTGGTGTCGTTTATGGTGGTGGTTTCTGTGATGTGGACACCTGTCCACTGGGAACTAGACAGATCAACTTTCTTTCAAATAGCCTACTAAAAAGGCATCCATTGATGGAAACTTTTTTAATTGTTACTGACCTGAGCAGGAATTGAATACAAAAGTGCTATCAGTTAGCAGTGCCCGGAGCCATCAGTCTTGTTAGCTGTTTCAAGTAATTTGTTTTACTAAATTATTTGACTATAGAATGCTTTTGTGAATCAGTCTTATTCTAACAAAATATTAATTTTTGTTTTAGGATACCTGTAAAAGATGGTGGATCGCTTGGCAAACAGTGAAGCAAATACTAGACGAATAAGTATAGTGGAAAACTGTTTTGGAGCAGCAGGTCAACCTTTGACTATTCCTGGTCGTGTTCTGATTGGAGAAGGAGTGTTAACAAAGCTGTGTAGGAAGAAACCTAAAGCAAGACAGTTTTTCTTATTCAATGATATTCTTGTCTATGGCAACATTGTTATCCAGAAGAAAAAATACAATAAACAGCACATAATTCCACTGGAAAATGTCACTATTGATTCCATCCAAGATGAAGGGGACCTACGGAATGGGTGGCTTATCAAGACACCTACAAAATCTTTTGCAGTTTATGCTGCCACTGCCACAGAGAAGTCTGAATGGATGAGCCACATAAATAAATGTGTTTCTGATTTGCTTTCCAAAAGTGGGAAGACTCCCAGTAATGAACATGCAGCTGTCTGGGTACCTGACTCAGAGGCTACTGTTTGTATGCGTTGTCAGAAAGCAAAATTTACACCTGTCAATCGTCGTCACCACTGTCGCAAATGTGGCTTTGTTGTATGCGGACCCTGTTCTGAAAAGAGGTTTCTTCTTCCCAGTCAGTCCTCCAAGCCTGTGCGGATTTGTGACTTCTGTTATGATCTTCTTTCTACTGGGGAGATGACTACTTGTCAGCCCACTAGATCAGACTCTTACAGCCAGTCACCTAAGTCCCCTTTAAATGATGTATCCGATGATGACGACGATGATGATAGCAGTGATTAAGGACCAAATATTGTTTTCAGGCGTTGCAATTGGTGTTTTGAACTATAAAGAGCTGCTTTTGGGGAAACCTGTAGCCAGACGCCTCTGAAATTCTATTCTAGCCATAAAATTTGCCTGAGTATCTTCAACTACAATGTGCCTCAATACGAATGCTCTAGACAATAGGCTTTTCACTCTTCTGCAGGGATAAACTGTTGCAAATATATCAGATAATTTTCCAACTTCTTATACTTGAGTTATGTCTAGAGTAGACTTTTTGTTGAAGATTGGAAAATTCAGCGTAGCTTTCTTTATTTAACAACCATGCTACATTATTTGATAGTGATACTTTATCATTTCTGTTTTTTTATATGGTAAAATAATAAACATGCATGAAACTATGATAAATATATTTTGGTTAATTCCATCAAATGTTTAGCTTTTTCTAACCATGTTATGTAATGATAAATTGAATTGACATTTTGAAACATATATTCATACTTTAAATGTCACTAATTTGGGGGGGGAAATTGTTTTGCATTTATTTATGACAAGCAGTGCCTTGTAATGACTGTGGTGTTTCAGGAAGAAACAAACCTGTTGCATACTATCTGGATTTGCATGGCACAGATATCTGAGAAATTGATGGTGCTATTGAAAATAATTGCTGTGGTAAAATAAGGTTTTGGAAAGCACATTGTATTCACACCAATGCAGTGAGTGACTATGGCCCCAATCATGTAACCTAATCTGTGAGGGCAGTCCCAGTACACGTGCAGATTCCCACAAACTTGAGTAGGCTTCCACAAAAGTTGTAGAGGCTCACTCGCATGCATCAAATTACTGGGTCAATATCTCTGGTGGATAAATTTAATCTGATCTTCTCCACATGGTTATACAATCTTATTTCTCTTCAAAATAGTTTTAAGATTTCTTGCATTTTTATATTTTATAGGTATCAGAAATAGTAATTGACAATTGCATTGTTAAATTTTGACTGGTGGTTTAAGTAACATTTTGTTGCTGAAATTTATTAAATTGTTCTGAATTGCTTCCCAACACAACACTAATTTGTTTGTTTCACATTAGCGGGAGGTATTTTTAGGTGAAGATTGGAATTTATTTTTAAATAAGCTAGTGTGAAAAATTTCTGACCAACAATCTGTGAACACCTTTGTAAAAATGGCTCTTCTTTATACACAACAGACCTCAAGTTAAAAGGGGAATGCAAATTATTTCCTTTTAAACATTTTATTTATATATATATATATATATATACACATACACATATACACACACACATGACCAAGAAAGCTGTAACAAAGTTACAGAATGGTCAGTGCAGAAAATGTCTCTAACAGAGTTCACTTTACTTTTATCAAGTTTTTTTTACAAAAGAGTGATATTCCTATATAAATGTAAAAGTTAGCTTTGTGAAAATTTGTAAAACACTAAACCTGTTGACATTTCTATATTTTTATAATAGTCAATTTTTATGTGGAAAAAACCTCTGAAATAATTGTATGGGAATATAGTAGCAACTGATTTTATAAAAAAAAATGTTAAATTTATATATAGATCTTTGTTTATTAAGTGACAATTTCTGCACTGTTTGCCTTGGCTGGCAATAATTGGGTTAAAAGTATTTATTGAATAAACGGTCAATGTTGCATATTGCACTAGTCTCCCAATCTGTACATTGTAACTGTTTTTAGCAAAATTACAATGTAAAGCAATAAATCTCAATTCAGTATCCAACTAGCTAAAGAGTGCAATTAACATAATTTGCTATAATTGAACAAAGAGATGCTATTTTCTTTAAAAAGCACGGAAGTAAAAAGTTTGATCTGCTTTAAAAGAAATATTGAAAGGGGGAAAACACTTTCTGTAATTAGGTCTTACAGAACAGGGGTACTCATTAATATTACCTGATAACCAATAAATAGGGGAGTGTGCTCAAAAGGATAGTTGTAATAAATCGGTGTGCTCCTACTCTGATTCATAGGAAACAGTGACTTGCAGAACTAAGGGAAAATGTTCTGTTTTTAGAGTATTTTCGGGCAACAAATCTTACCTTTGTGCTTATGCAACAATGTTTCTGTTTCAGAAATGGAAACTAAATTTTATTAGCTTAGTTTTTCTATAGAAACATAATTCAGCGACTTTCTGTGTAAATATCTGTGCTAATGATTAACAATATAATTGATATACTTTAGTTTTCTTTTCTTAAGCTGTGATACAAGATTAATATTCATTTGTCTTGTTTCAGAATTCCATCCTTTGTATATCTTTCCAGTATGTTTGTAAGTTGCACATACATCTTCAGCACTTTTACTTTATTTTTTTTCTGGGAGGAAACATTTAAATTTCTTAAGTTATTTCTGCAGAATGTTCTTGCACCTACCCGAATCCAACCTGTTAACAAAATTTGTACTATGCTGCACTGATTCCTGAAGCTGTAACCAAACTGACATCTAAAGGGGAAAAATCATTGTTTCATCTGAAACTAATGTACAACAGTGAAAGCTTTTAGGGAACATAAAAATGTTTTGGTAGTATTCCATTGTGGTGTTTCAAATTTTAAATTGTCTTGTACTTTCAGATTCTTCAAAGGGCTCAATACATGACTTGTAAACTTGTTTTCGGTCAAATCTACTTGTTTTACTGACAAATATATGGTGTAGCTTCAAACCTGTATGTGTTAGTAGTTCTTTAACTACAGGCCTTCAAGAGTGACAAAGGGTACAGCAGTAGCATGGTAAACATGGGTAGTGGAGCTCTCTATGCTGATCAAACAAGAAATGAAAATTCAGAAGTTCCCAGGGCTTTAACAGGAGAGGTGGGCTATTTCCTGTATACCTGGCTGCTGTGCAATGGAGTTGAAAGTGCTCTCCAGAGCAGTCACAGCGGAGCACTGTGGGACACCACCTAGAGGCCAATTAATTCAAATTACACAACGTAGTGTCTATACCAGGGGTATGCAACCTATGACACGCATGCCAAAGGTGGCACACGAGCTGATTTTTTCAGTGACACTCATGCTGCCCGGGTCCTGGCCACTGGTCTGGGGGTGGTTCTGCATTTCATTTGATTTTAAATGAAGCTTCTTAAACATTTTAAAAAACTTATTTACTTTATATACAACAATAGTTTAGTTATAAACGTCTAGAAAGAGACCTACAAATGTTAAAATGTATTACTGGCAGGCAAAACCTTAAATTGGAGTGAATAAATGAAGATTCAGCACACCACTTCTGAAAGGTTGTCAACCCATGGTCTACACTATCCCCAGGTCGACCCGTGGATGTTGAATCAAGCGCTACACCTCACGCGGAGGTGGAGTACAGAAGCCGACTTTATAGGTAACTTAAGTCGGCAGAAGGGACTTGGTAGTGTAGACAGGTACGTTATTAGATCCACTTAATGCTGCTTCCTTCGACCTAAGTTTGTAGTGTAGACCAGGCCACAGTAATAGAATACTTTATTTTCCTGCCTAAGTAAATTAAATGCAAGTAGGTTCAGTTTCAGAAGTGGCTAAATCTAATAAATTGGTGGGGAGCCAGTAATACAGGGGATCAAAATTGACAAATCAGAATAGGCAGAATGTGGATTCATAAATGATTTATGTAGTTAACCAGATTCACATTTAAAAATAAGACTAAGCAAGAAATGAACAGTAGCAGGGTGCACTGATTTAAATCAGTGGTTTAAATCAATTTTAATAATTTAAATCAGGAAGCCTTGATTTAAATAGATTGTAATCATATTTTGCATTTGTACTTTTTAGGTATTTTCCTAAAGAAAGGTTGACTCTTGTTAATTGTTAATGATTAAAATGTTGATTTGTAACTAAATATAGTTAAACTTACACTAAACTTGTTGCTTTTTTTGCTAACCAGGAGGAAACACTGTATCTATACCTATTTTTTAAGAATTATCTAGTTTAACACACATTTATTCTGATTCTTAATTTTTATATTTTTATTGTGTTAGAAAGTGGTGAACTATGCAGTTTTTTATTTACTAGAATTAGATTAATCTTTTACTTATGATTTGTGTCAAGCTGTGGATGGAAATTCAATTAAAATGCAAAAAAAGTCATTTTAATTTAAAAAAAAAAAAAAAAGTGCTTGGTACAGAAGAGAATTTATCAATACATAGCTCAGTGGGTTGAGCATTGGCCTGCCAAACCCAGGGTTGTGAGTTCAATCCTTGAGGGGGCCACTTGGGGATCTGGGGCAAAATCAGTACTTGGTCCTGCTAGTGAAGGCAGGGGGCTGGACTCGATGACCTTTCAGGGTCCCTTCCAGTTCTATGAGATAGGTATATCTCCATATATTTATATTTTTACATTTAAAACTGATTTATTAAACTAAGGAAGTACTGTATGTGTAGTTAATAAGGCTGTCGATTAATCAGTTTTAATTGCACTGTTAAACAATAGAATACCAATTGAAATTTATTACATATTTTGGATTTTTTCTACATTTTCATATATATTGTATTCTGTGTTGTAATTGAAATCAAAGTAACTCCTCACTTAAAGTTGTCCCAGTTAACATTTTGTTGTTACATTGCTGATCAATTAGAGAACATGCTCGTTTAAAGTTGCGCAATGTTCCCTTATAACATCGTTTGGCAGCTGTCTGCTTTGTTCACTGCTTGCAGGAAGAGCAGCCCGTTGGAGCTAGCTGGTGGGGGCTTGGAATCAGGGTGGACTGGCAGCCCCCCTATCAGCTCCCCGCTCCCTTAAGTTCCCTATGCAGCAGCTGCCCAGCAGGCTAGCAATTGCAGCTGTCCCTCCCCCCATTGCCATGTGCTGCTCCTGCCCTCTGCCTTGGAGCTGCTCCCCAAGACTCCTGCTTGCTGTGCAAGGGGGAGGGAAGAAAGGGGCTAATGTCAGGGTGTCTCCCTTCCCCCTGCTTGTGCACCCTGCTCTATCTCCATAGAGCAAGGTGGGGACACAACAGGGCTCAGGACGGAGGGAGCTTGCTGGCAGGAGCTGTTGTCTCAACTTGCTAATCTATTTAAAAAGGCAATGTACTTAGAGTGGAGTCAGCATACTTAAAGGGGCAATGCACCTCTCTCTCTCTCTCACACACACACACACACACACACACACACACACACACACACACACAGTGTGTCTCTGCCATGCTGTTTCCCGCCCCCTCCATTTGTGCTGCTTTGTAGAGTGTGAGGCTACATTAACAACAATTTGTTAACCCTTGAGGGCTCAGCCGAATGCTAGTTCATCATTTAGCAGTAAGGCATTCCCTGGGAAATATCCCACCCTCTGACTTCATTGCATCAATCAAGCTTCACAATCATCGTCACTGTGTACCATATTAAATTATTTAAAACTTATCCGTGTGTGTATAATATGAATGAGTCTTTTGTCTGGTGAAAAAAAATTCCCTGGAACCTAACCTCCCCTCCCCCCATTTACATTAATTCTTATGGGGAAATTGGATTTGCTTAACATCGTTCACTTAGTTGCATTTTTCAGGAACATAACTACAACGTTAAGTGAGGAGTTACTGTACATTATTTTTTGACAAATTTTTGCACTTTAAAAATGATAAAAGAAATAGTATCTTTCAATTCGCCTTATACAAGTACTGTAGTGCAATCTTTGTCCTGAAAGTACAACTTACAAATGTAGATTTTTTTTGTTACATAACTGCACTCAAAAACAAAACAATGTAAAACTTCAGAGCCTACAAGTCCATGCAGTCCTATTTCTTGTTCAGCCAATTGCTAAGACAAATGAGCCTGTTTACATTTACAGGCGATAATGCTGCCCTTTTCTTACTTACAATATCACCAGAAAGTGAGAAGAGGCATTTGTATGGGCCTCTTTGTAGCTGGCATTGCAATCATATGGCCCTTCATGCTTCCTCCACTATTCCAGAGGACGTGCTTCCATGGTGGTGATGCTCGTTAAAAAATAATGCGTTAATTAAATTTATGACTGAACCTCTTGGAGGAGAACTGTATGTCCCCTGCTCTGTTTTACTCACATTCTGCCATATATTTCATGTTATAGCAATCTCGGATGACGACACAGCACATGTTCATTTTAAGAATACTTTCACTGTAGATTTCAAAAAACTCAAAGAAGGTACCAGTGTGGGATTTCTAACCGACACAAGGTTTAAGAGTCTGAAGTGCCTTCCAAAATCTGAGTGTGACAGTATCATGCATGCTTTCAGAAGTCTTAAAAGAGCAACACTCTGATGCGTAAACTACAGAATCTGAACCACCAAAAAAGAAAATCAGCCTTTTGCTGGTGGGATCTGACTCAGTTGATGAAAATGAACATGCATTGATTTGCATTACTTTGGATTGTTATTGAGCAGAACCTATGCGCATGGACGCATGTCCACTGGAATGGTGGCTGTAGCATGAACGGACATATGAATCTTTAGTGCATTTGGCAGGTAAATATCTTGCAATGCCGGCTACAATAGTGTCATGCAAACACCTGTTCCCACTTTCAGGTGATACTGTAAACAAGAAGCGGTCAGCATTATCTCCTGCAAATGGAAATAAACTAGTTTGTCTTAGTGATTGGCTGAATAAGAAGTAGGACTGAGTGGACTTGCAGGCTCAAAAATTTTACATTGTTTTATTTTTGAGTGCAGTTTTTTGCACAGAATTCTAAATTTGTAAGTTCAAACTTTCATGATAAAGAGATTGCACTACAATACTTGTATTAGGTGAATTGAAAAATACTGTACATTTTTTCTTTGTAATTGAAATAAAATATATTTGAAAATGTAGAAAACATCCACAAATATTTTAATAAGTGGCATTCTATTGTTTAACAGTGTGATTAATCAAGATTAAGTTTTTTAATCACATGATTAATTTTTTAAATCACTTGGCAGCCCTAGTATTTACTGAATTGAACTGATCCTGGTAATAACTGCCTTCGAGATTTTAGAACTAGTAGATTGTATCCTCGCACCTAGTTTTTATTCATAGATTGGAAGAAGAAAACAAGCTTTCCTGCTTTTCATCTCCCAATTGGTGTCTGAACTTTGAATGAAATAGTCATTGAACTGAGCATCTTGAATAAAATGAAATTAAGATAATAATCTGTCTGCACCTGCAGAAAAGGCTAGTGCTGTCAAATGCTGTTTTAGTACTTCAACCAACTCTGGTTCCAGGTGCTTAGCCGGTGAGTTCAGTGGTTTGACTTTTTTAAAAAAAATTGGCAGCAAACATGAGCTGCTAAATATCATTTATATATATATATAATTTAATTTAGTAAATTTAAGCCTTAACATAGGTTGTCAATTTCAAATTTTAAATATTGTTTAAAAATAAACTTGTATTTAATTTATAGAATCATAGGACTGGAAAAGACCTGAAGAGGTCATTTAGTCCAGTCCCATGCACTCATGGCATGACTAAGTATTAGAGGTTCTCAACCAGGGGTACATGTACCCCTGGGGGTACACAGAGGTCTTCCAAGGGGCATAGCAACTCATCTAGATTTAACAGGCTACATAAAAAGTATTAGTTAAGACAGTACAAACTAAAATTTCATACAATGACTTATTTATACTACTCTATATACTGAAATGTAAGTACAATATTTATATTCCAATGATTATTTTATAATTATATGATAAAAATGAGTCACAATTTTTCAGTAGTAGTGTGCTATGGCACTTTTGTATTTTTATGTCTGTTTTAAGTGAGGTGAAACTTGGGGGTACACATCAGATTCCTGAAAGGGGTATAGTAGTCTGGAAAGGTTGAGAGCCACTGATCTAGACCATCCCTGACATGTTTATCTAACCTGCTATTAAAAATCTCCAATGATGGAGATTCTGCAACCTCCCAGGGCAATTTATTCCAGTGCTTAACTACCCTCACAGTTAAGAAGTTTTTCCTAATGTCCAACATAAACCACCCTTGCTGCAATTTCAGACCATTGCTTCTTGTCCTGCTCTTAGTGGTTAAAGAGAATGTTTTTCCCTCCTCCTTGTAACAACCTTTTATGTACCTGAAAACTGTTATGTCCCCTCTGTCTTCTCTTCTCCAGACTAAACAAACCCAATTTTTTTCAATCTTCCTTCATAGGTTGTTTTCTAGACAGTAATCATTTTTTGTTGCTCTTCTCTGGAATATGTCCAATTTGTCCACATCTTTCCTGAAATGTGCCCAGAACTGGACACAATACTCCAGTTAACGCCTAATCAGACACTTCTCGTGTCTTGCTTACAACACTCCTGCTAATACATCCCAGAATGTTGTTTGCTTTTTTTTTTTTTTTTGCAAAGTGTTACACTGTTTACTCACATTTAGCCTGTGAACCACTGACTCTCAGATCCTTTTCTGCAGTACTCCTTCCTAGACAGTCATTTCCCATTTTGTATGTGTGAAACCGATTTGTTCCTGCTTAAGTGGAATACTTTGCTTTTGTCCTTATTTAATTTCATCCTATTTACTTCAGACTATTTCTCCAGTTTGTCCAGATCATTTTGAATTTTATTCCTATCCTCCAAGGCACTTGCAACCGCTCCCAGCTTGGTATGGCCACAAACTTCATAAGTGTACTCTCTGTCATTATCTAAATCATTTAAATAAGAAAAACACATTTTTAAATGAAAAAAAATCAAGATTTTATTTAAAAAGCCATGATTTTTTTATCCATTCTGCACACTAATATGTTACTTTTCTGTAGCATAAATGGGGTCACTTTGAAAAAGTTCATGTCTCTATGCTTTTTGAAATAATACCTCTTATTGGCTTAGGTATTTGCTAGAAAATACATGAGTATTCCTAGTCAGTGATACTGAATTTTGTTCACCTCTAAAAGTGGTCGTAGCTGGTTCATTTTGAAACAAAAGCAGTAAATGACATCTCTTGTAAAAAGAAATTGGAGAATATCTACTAATTTTGTGCCTTTGAGCCAACCTGTCTAAAAAGCTGGTTTAGCAGTTAGTACATGCAGTAGATCTCTTCGCTTCATATTGTGTGTTTCCTGTTATTCACTTGCAGTAGGCTACAATTGCTGTTTATCTGATATATATTCTTAATGTTGACTTGAAACAACTGGAACCAGTGCCTGGAGCAACTGTCCTCCAAGGCTCTCAATCAATTTTATTTATCAAAGGGAGAACAGATCCAGCATCTCAAATTTCAGAGATCATATTAAAGAAATACATGTTTTCTAACTTCTAGTTGAGTTCAGATTGTGAACCTTGGAGCTCTTGTAAGTGATAATGTATAAAGAGACTTATAGAAGATGTAAAATCATTCCTAGTTCCCTTGCTGGAACTGTAAAGGTGAAGGAAAGAGGACATCATATGTTTGTATGGTTTTAAATAGAATTTAACTAAAGGTGTCTGCATTTAAACAACACTATCTCTGTAAGCTGAAAGCCCTATCTTGAGGGGGAACATAAAATACGGCTTTTCTTTTAAGTTATTACATACAAGTAACTCATTAAGGCAAATTTCATATGTATCTAATCGTCACTTAAATTGCTCCATTTAGAAACTGCTGAAGCATAGTGAAAATGTGGAAGTGAGTTTAATACAGCTTGGGGCTCTGTTGAGGCGCTTGGGCCCTGAGGTCTCTGCACATCTAACAGGCAGAGAAATAAGAGTTTGAAAATGATCTGGAAAAACACAAGTTTCTAAAGCTTAAATTTCATCTAGCAAATGAAGCTGCAGATACAGTCAGTATTGTTAAATATTTAGAAAGCAGAAACAGATTATGGTTTGTATTGTTGCAATTTTGCCTATAATATCTCTAAATTGATGGAGCTTGTTTCTATTAGCAGCAGAGACTGAGAACTGGAAAGGAGCAGACATTTTGTAAAGATTAAACATTGTCTTTCAACTGCAAGTTACTGTAGTACCTGCAACAAGTTGGTTGGGGTGTTACTGCCCTTCATTTGTGTCAGAACTGCTCATTTGTGTCCTTAAGGCCTCTATTGCTAACACCTACATGGGATTCTCCTGCAACTCAAATTGTAGCTCTGCTTTTGAAGCAGAGAATCTCTTCTCTATTTCCTCTGTTGCAATTAAGTTTTGAGTGGCTGTGATGTGTGGCATAGTAAACTGTGAAGTCCTGTCCTGACCGGACACAGATTTGTTATAGAATAGCACTCTATATAAAATGCTACCTTTTAGTGTGTTCATTACCAATCTGAAAAATGGAATGGGGAATGTTAATCAAGGGGCCATTATGAAAGTTCTGAGTGATTTCAATAGGAGTGTTGAGGGTGTTCACTTACTGGTAGGATTGGGCATAAGGCACATAAGCAGTTGCAAATATTTTGGAACATAGGATCAAAATAGTCTATACTGTACCCAATTGAAAAAATGGGCTGATTCCCATAAAATGTAGTTCGATAAGGACAAATATTGCAGCTCATGAAGGACTAAGAAAGTATGCAAATATAAAATGAATGAGAATTTTGAAAAGACTCTGGGGTTTATAATCAATGATAAATTGAATCAGCTTTATCATATTAATTAACAAATCCTGTATTGGAGTGTTTTATGTCAAACAAATGAGCTAGCTTTACAGACCTTACATGCCCTAGCTTTACATCTTGTTTTTTAAATATCAGTTTGACAAATGGGTTGATATCAAAGGAATTGTTTTTTAATTGTAATATAGATTCTACTTTCCTGCTGTACAAAAACAAGGTACCAGTTGATCACTTGGCCTGGCTGTGACCCCCCCCCCTTGCCACTCATCCCCAGCTGTTCAAAGGATAAGGGAGTTAAGTGACTATGAATGAACTAAGCCAAATGGGAAGGGTCTGAGTATGAAAAATACCTGCAGAGGGCCTTTGATGGACATCTAAGAGTGTCGTACACGTGAGGCCCTGTTCTGAGCTTGAACCAGACTGAATGTTAGGCTAGATAGCAAGGTAATTCAGTTGATCTCAATTACCTTGAAGCATAAGACTCGAGATGCAAAGGCTTTATCTGTAAATAGCAAGATATTGAAGGGTGTCTGTTAAATTTATTAGGTTTTTTGATGGACCTGTGGTAAAGTTGGTAGCATGTTCAAATTCATATACAGTGTAGCAGTAAAATTTGTTAAAATTAACTGGCAGTTAGGCTTTTAACAATCATTTTGAAACTCCCCATAGTTGCCACCTACACTTATGTTTCATCTTAGATATGTCATGAGTGGGATTGAAAAGGTGGGTTTTTTTTGTTTTGTTTGTTTTTGCTAGCTGCTTTGCACAAGATGTGATATTGCCACTATGCAGCTCTACTCTTTGGGCTTCTCACTAGCTCTGTGGGTGTTCTTGAAACTTCTTTTGATAGAGGTGGTAAACTGTGTGGAAGGGGAACCCGTATGTTCCACTGCTTGTGATTTTATTTATATATAAAAAATCAGCTCTGCTTCATGTGGGGTTTTTCTTGGCCATCGTTTGGGTTCTTGCAGTTTTTCAGAACTATGGCTTTGAGATGAGCTGTGGTAATTGCTCCCTTCTTCCATATCCAGGGTTGATCCTGTGAGTTCTGTTCAGTACTTGCCTAGACTATGACATTCTTCTGGAATTCAAGTTACATAAATGAGGCAAGATCCTATCTCTATCTGACATACTGGCCACAGACATCCAACTAATACTGGGATGGAGGGTGGGAACCATCTGGCATATAATGGACTACATCAGTGATAAAGGGTGGATTTTGGAGGAGGATGGCATGGCAAACTCCTTGCACTTGGAAAATTAATGCATTAGGATCTTTAACAACTTATAGCCAAAAGGACCAACATTTTAGTGTCATCTGAAAAATCAGCACAGAAAAATTGAGGGCCCTGCAGTTTTCTGTTGAAATAGAATGAAGGGCAAATAATGCCTGTGAAAATAGACTCTGAGGACCATAGACTATTCTAGGGATTCTCTTCTGAAGCTAATGCTACTATTTAAAACAAAATTAAAACAGGATGTACAGTGTGGCTGATTCTGTAATAGTATTATCATTGAGCTCACACCTATTCTGACCTTAATGTTATAAATAACTTGGTACTTTGAGTCCTAGGATTTTAATGGATAAGAAGAAAACAACTCTTCCATAACTGATGTAAGTGGGTGGTATTTTTAACAGTGGGTGGGGGAAATTGATGGGCTGGTGGTGAAAGGAGGACAGTTCCAGTAGCAAGGGAAGGAGGCACTTGCCAAGGGACAATAAGTAGCTCCTTCCATGGGAGTCTCCAGCCAATCGCCTGTTTAGAGGGTCAGGAAGGAATTTTTTCTCCCATGGGCCAACTGACGGAGGACCAGGGAGTTTTGCCTTCCTTGCAGCATCTGCAAGCCACAGTGGGTTATGTAGGCATGCATATGGTATCTAAGTAAGGTACTGAGATGGTGGTTTTACTTTTCACAGCTTTTCGTAGCTGGTTTCCAGGGCATTTAAAAATAAAATGAATGGTTCCCAGAGATAAAAGACCTGGGGTTCTGGTGATTGGGCCTTGGGCTCATGTGATCGGGGGTGAGACCTTGTGGCCTTTGCAAGCTGAGGTCCCCACCCTGCTGTACCCTCTGTCAGTGTGGATATTGGGAATCTGAGAGAAAGCTCAGCCTTGGGAGGTAGGCTGGGTTATATGGTAAAGAGCCCTGTAATCCCCATGCTGGAACCAATTAAATGCTTGGTATAGGAGAGTATGGGTGATGGGCAGGTAATGCCCCTCTTTTGTGTTAAATGTTGCGGCCTGCCACGTATTTCCAGGCATGTCTGTCCTCATTTTGCTACTGTTAACATCAAATTTAACTGCAGCTTTTTAATTGTGTGAAATAGTGGAGGAGAATAGGAAAAACACCTATTGCTAAGTGAACTCTTCCTTCTCCCACTGGATTAAAATGGCGACTGTACAGTCATTTTAGGAATAACCGTTGCAGCTTTTAGCTTGCCCCTTTAAGTTCATAATGAGCAAAATGTAGAGAGCTGTGAAGGGAGCTTCTAGTATCCATCCAATTAAAATTTAAATTCAGCAGGCAGACTGAGAACCTATTTCTAAGTCAAAATATTAATGTCCTCTATAAAGAGTGCTTTTCATCTGTATAATCCTAATGTACATAAGAATTGCATCACTTTTAAAATTCACCAGTTATGTTGGCTGTACTGGCAAGAATGGAAATTAAGACTGATGAAGGGGGCTTAGAACAAAATACAGGGCTATGGGAAAGTTGAATTCAATTCTCTTAATGCTAATGGGGAGGGTTTCAGAGGAGAGATGATAGCTTGTCTCCTCTCTATTGGAGCTGTGCCAGAAGTGGGTTAAAGCTATGCTGAGCCCAGTGAGCTATGGCCTAGCTACCATGCCATTAGACTAGTGGTATGAATCCAGGACTTGACTCCTCCTGTGGCTTTGAGAAAGTCACTTTGCCTTTCTACCGGGGGAGGAGGGGGTTGTGGTGGGAAATAATCCCTGTCTGCTTCACAGGGGGTGTTTGTGAAAATTAGACTGTAAAGAGCTTTGAAAATGGAATTGCTGTTTTATATAATTGTAAGCAAGAAAAAAAGGATCATTAGCTGTTACTTATCACTCCCCCTCCGTTACGAAGATGTCCCTTCTCTTCCCCCCTCCCACCCCAAAAGTTCCTTCGTGGGTGAAAGCTAGTATTCATGTTCCCACTAGAAGGATATTTTTCATGGAGTTTCATATCAATCTTGGATTTAGAACTTGCAACAACAATGCTTTGTATCACTTCCAAAGTGATGCAATAACTTGACTCACCCCAGCCTCCATGTGTGAAAAGCTCAAAGGTTGCTTAATGCCTGTTCATGTCTTACTGTTACATAACCCGACATATATCATGTTACCATTGTTACTTTGTCCATAACCAAAATAACACATCTGCTCCAAGTAGTGATCTCTAACTGCTCATGTAATTCTAAGAGGACTTTCCTATCCAAGCTTAAGTGCTTGTTCTTTACATCAAAAGTGTTTAATCCCTGCATAAGGATCCCATGTCTAACATTGCAATTAGCCTTCTCACTGTGACTTGCAGGGCTGTCACACAGCTGATAATCTAGAAGTTTGACTAAACTATAATAGCCCATTTTAATTGAATTGTCTCACTAGAATTGGTAAGGCAACCCCCATCTTTTCATGTACTAAGTATATATATCTTCCTACTGTATTTTCCACTCCATGCATCTGATGAAGTGGGTTTTAGCCCACGAAAGCTTATGCCAAATAAATTTGCTAGTCTCTAAAGTGCCATAAGTACTCCTCATTTTTTTTTTTTTTTAATGTAGGTGCAGTTAGCCAAATTTTCCTGCCCTCCCAGGGCAATATTGCCTTTTGTCCTGCAGGAACTGATAATTCTCCCATAGGTCTCTAATCCCCCAGTGAGGTAGTAGTAATATCAATTAATTTACATTACAGAAGTGCATGCAGGCTCTGTCTGAGAGCTGACCCTATTGTGCTACACACTGTACAAACACACAGTTTTGTAAGCTCTCCAGGGACTAGGACTGTCTCTTACTCCTTCCTTTCTTTCACAGTTTTAGTATCATCCTTTTTTTTTTTTTTTTTTTTTTTTTTTTACAGATGGGGAACTGGAGTACAGAGGGAGAAAGTGACTTGCTCAAGGTCACACAGGAAGCCTGTGGCAGAGTTTGGATCTTCTTAGTCCAGCCCACTGCCTTAACTACAAGGCCTTCCTCTTACTCAGGAGCTTGTGCCTATGCAGCCTCTTATTTTCCTTCTCCTTTCCTATTTGACGGTAGATGACCTGGCCTGCACTTATTGAAATAAAACGTATTTGCCTGAAAGTGGATCCTTTACTGTGAAGCATGAGAGGCCAAATTCTGCCCCTGGTGACTCCTGTGCAATCCCATTAGTCAATACAAGCAAAATGATGTTGGTCTCTGAGCTTCTTCTAGGCTAATGTATTGACTTTGCTAAAGCCAGCTGGTGCTAGGCTCCATGTATATCTCCATTGTACAATGTGCATGAGCTATTACAACTAAGTTACTTTAATTTTGTTTAGCTACTGTCACAGATGAGATGCATTTCATCAGTACACCTCTACCTCGATATAATGCTATCCTCAGGAGCCAAAGAATTTCACCGTGTTATAGGTGAAACTGCGTTATATTGAACTTGCTTTGATCCACCAGATTGCGCAGCCCACTCTCTCCCCCCCCCCCCTCGAGCAATGCTTTACCGCATTCTATCTGAATTTGTGTTATATCGGGTCGTGTTATATAGCGGTGTATATGAAAAGGATTATAAAAGCCTCATCTGAAGTAGTTGTGCACCAATGCTATAGACGTGAGCCAGTAAGGTTCTGTTAAGATTTTCTTCTTAAATACGGAGAATGCAAACTGCTGATCTTAAATTCAAGCTGACTGTGAAAATGCTGGTATACAAACAATAAATGACATGGAGCTAGTTCTCCATGAAGAATGGCTGCTTGGAACCTTATCTACAAAATGGTAAATGGCTTTTGCAGAAGTGCAGAATGAAATTTTAAGTGGTATAACTCAGGGGTCTCAAACATGCGGCCCGGGGGGTTGTTTTCTGCGGCCCGCAAGCTCCTTGTGGTCCCCTCCCGCCCCCCACCGTTTACCTAGAGTGGCTCCAGCCCGACGTGCTCCGGGAAGTGGCCGGAACGTGGGAAAGAGAGGCACAGTGGTCTGTGTTGCTCTTGCTTCAGGCAGTGCCCCCAGCAGCTCCCATTGGCCGTGGTTCCCCATTCCTGGCCAATGGGAGCTGCTGGGGGTGGTGCCTGAAGCAACAGCAACACACAGTCCCCTGTGCCCCTCCTCCCCCAAGTTCGGCCACTTCCTGGAGCGGCGTGGGGACAGGCAGGCAGGGAGCCTGCCCTGACCCCAGTGCGCGTTGGGCTGGAGTCCGCCCCCCGAACCATTCCTGCACCCCCTGGGAACAGGAAGGGGGCAGAGTTGGGGTGGGGATTTCGGGGAAGGGGTTGGAATGGGGGTGGGGTCTCGTGGAAGGGGCGGGGAGGTGTCAGTAATGCGGCCCTCGGGCCAATGTACTACTAGTCCTCATGTGACCCTTGAGTTTGAGACCCGTGGTATAATTACTTGTGCTATTGAGTGGAACACAATATGTAACAATGAAATCCATAGGCACCAGCAATACTGAAAAAGTGGGGGACCAAGCTGAGGCCAGGTGTCAGAGAATAGCAATATACTGAAGGGCACTCTGGCTGCCATAAGCCAACATCAGAACTATGCTTCCAAGGTGTCCTTAAATTCAACCCTAATGCAGGCTTCAGCCTGATCACAGCTGCTCCTTAGAGCTCACCAGGGCTGCATGAAAAGCAAAGGCACCTAGTGCCATGGTCCCTAGAGAGCCCTTCATGCCAGGCTGGCTTGGGCACTAGAGCAGACACTCAGAATGATGCCATAGAAGAGCCTGGGTAGATATTCTCTCCTCTGATTCAGAGCCTCTCAGATTTGAGTTCTGCTGCAACCCCATGTGCCAGGTCATAATGTCATGCACTCAAATTTGGCCCAGCAGGAAAGGGGTCTGCCATTATGCCAGCTAGCTCTAGTCAGGGGCCAAAGGGGAGCCTTGGGCCCTCTGCCCCCCTTATTGTGCCCTGCTGACTTCAGGTTCTCAAAAGTCTGTGTGTGTGTAGGGGGGGGGGGGGATAATGGTCCTTTGCCCCCTCCTATTTCCATCACCCATGATATGACCCAAGACTTAGTGAGGTAAACTGAACGAGGAGTACTTGTGGCACCTTCGAGACTAACCCATTTATTTGAGCATAGGCTTCCATGGGCTAAAGCCCACTTCATCAGATACATGCAGGTAAACTGCAATTCAGTGATGTGGGGTTTTACTCCAGACTTTGCCATTTTACTCACTGTGTGATCTTGGCCAAGTTCATCTAATTTCTCTCTGCCTCAGTTTATCCCTTTGTACCCCAGACAGTTTGTTGTGTGCTCTCTACTTGGCAGAGGCTGCTTCATTGGCTGCTTGCTATTACAAAGCTCTAAATGTTCTAAATCCCAGTTACATCAGAGACTGCCTTTGTCCCCATCTGACACCTACATTCAACACTGCAGCTTGCTGTTCTTCAGTGGGAAGTGCCCAGGAGACAGGGCATTCTGGAATTTGCTATTAACACAGGTATTCCTGAGACAGAGCCTGGCCAAGTTTAGAGTGCAATGGAAGAGGCATCTCTTTAGCCATGCTTTCTGCTAACTGCCTGTTGGGCTCCCCTTGCATTTAGTCTGCTCAGTACTGGGTTTACAATGGTGCTGTAGTACCAGGCCCACACTGGGAAGGGGCCCATTATGGACCCGTCTAACCCATCCACACAGCCAGGGTCTGGCCCCTCACCCAGGGCCTCCAGCACTCAGGCCTTGCTGTGTGAGCAGCTCCCAGCAAGCAGGTCCCACTCGCCTGTAGGGGGCTCGCTGCCCAGCAATCTGGCTTTTCCATGCAGGCTAGGGTAACCAGATAGCAAGTGTGAAAAATCGGGACAGGGGGTGGGGGGTAATAAGTGCCTATATAAAATAAAGCCATGAATATAGGGACTGTTCCTATAAAATCTGGACATCTGGTCACCCTAATGCAGGCTGGCAGGGCTGCTGGTTGCGGGGCCGGTGGGTGCACCCGAGCTGGGCAGGCTCTGGGGCGTTTGCATCCCAGGGGTCTGCCTGGCTCCGAGCGGTGTCTGCTGCTCACCACCTATGGGGCCCCACCCACCTCCCTGGTGCTGAGCTGCTTGGGATCGCTGCAGAGCCTGGCCACTCTCTGTCAGTGGGGAGGGGCGCTCAGCTGGGCCCTGTCAGGCAAGTGGATCCTGAGGGAGCCTGTCCTGGTCACACCCTGCTCCCACTTCAGCCTGGCTGCCTGCACCACTCCCAAGGGGCTGGAGTGATCCCTGCCCTAGGACAGCCCTGGCCATGCTGCCAGCTCAGCCTGGGAGACGCAGTCACCTCCTAGCAGGGCTGGTGAGTGGGGCAGGGGGCAGGAGTGGGTCTTGGGGGGGGGGGATTTGTGTGTTTTGGGGCACTGAGGGAGTGTGGGGCACTGTGCAGTTGTGGTGGTGGGACTATGGGGATGCACTGGGAAGGTCTGTAAGTGGTGGAGGGGAGGGGGTGGTGGTGTGTAGGGCGCTGTGCAGTTGTGAGGGAGGGTCTGGGCGGAGAGGTGCTGGGTATAGAAGGGGTGGGGGTGGGGCACTGGGCAGTGTGGTGCGTAAGGTGAGCCCACCTGAGGGGAAGGGGCACACTGGTGGGGTAGGGCCAGGCAGGCCAGTGTGCAGCTGGTGGCTGCCAGTTTGTAAACTGTGTCCTTGCTCTGGGCTGGGTGGAGTGGGGCCATCCCCGCCCTCACTATGCCCCATTACCTCTGGCTGGCCCCTCACTCTAGGGAAAACTCCCTCATCCTCCACACCATGCCCCATTGCCCTCATGGGGGCCCACAAAAGGTTAATCCGTCCCTGTGTCTGCTGGCTAGGTTTTCCTATGTCTGTTCTTCTTAGGTTCACTTGTTTGGTGCAGTGGCAAGTTCTGAAGATTATGCTCTTATAGGGGGAAAATACTATTTACACCTAATCTTCAGGGCTGGATTAACCTTTTGTGGGCCCAGCCCCAAACATATTCGTGGTCCCAGGGCCAGTTTAACTATTAGGCTGATAAGGCTATAGCCTGAGGTCCTCCTATTTTGTAGGCCCTACTAGTCAGGCAGAGGGTGTGGCTGGGTGAGGCGGGGATGGGGGCGGTGGGGAGCGAGCTTGCTCACCTAGCCCTGCTGGAGTGCTCCTGCCAGCAGGAAAGGCAAAGCAGCCCCCTGTGGCTTGGAAGAAGCTCAGCCCAGCCGACAGCCTGCTACATGTCCCTGTGCTGCAGGAACACACTGCCAGGTCTCCGGTTAACACTGGTGACCGGACCCTAAAAATCTGGTTACCATGGGAAGTGTAGTTTGAGCAGGCGTCGTCCCCCAGCTCCCGCCCACCCCTGATTTCTCCAGAGCTCTGCTTAGCTGTCAGGCAGGGAAGAGGCTCCCCTGTCCCTCTCCTCCCCTGAGGCTGGCAGGCACCTCCAGGACACTGCCTCCTGGGTTCTAGTACCTGTCACCATCATCTTCTATGTGTGCTGGGACCTGTTTCTGGACAACTGGTGAGTGCCAGGGGGTGGAGGGACAGGGCAGAGGGGTGGGACGGGAAGAGGCAGTACCAGAGCGGTAAGGTGGAAAGCGTGCACAGAACCTGCACACACACTATCCAGCTCCAGCCAGAACTATTGCCCCTCCACTGTATAAGGAATGAATTCCCACACATTTGTAGGAAAAACAAAACAAAACATCCTATTCTGGATACCAATACTTTCACTTTTACAGTACCTTCCACTGAGGGGCTTCAGATTTATGATGCACTGTATTCAATACTGTATTGAACCATAGGCGCCGACTCTGGGGGTGCTCCGGGGCTGGAGCACCCACAGGGAAAAATTGCCCCGCCCCCCTCCAGCTCACCTCCGCTCTGCCTCCGCCTCCTCCCCTGAGCACGCCGCGTCCTCGCTTCTCCTCCCAGCGCTTGCCGCCGTGAAACAGCAGTTTCGAGGCGGCAAGCACAGAGGGAGAGGGAGAGGGAATGCACTGTGCTCTGGGAAGAGGTGGGGTCAGGGTGGGGATTTGGGGAAGGAGTCCAATGGGGCAGGGAGGGGGCAGAGTTGGGGCAGAGACTATGGCGAAGGGATTGGAATGGGGGTGGAGCAGTGGCAGAGCAGGGGTGGAGTCGGGGCAGCGGGAAAAGTTGGCGCCTATATATTGAACTGTACTAAAAATCAAAGAAATCCATTTTTTTTCTTTGATGTATTTTTCTGTACTGGGATGCACAGGTGTGACGGGTTAGATCATAGAACCCCCCTTGGGAACTGTGACCTAATGTGCAAAGACTACCCCTGCTTCTGTTTTCCCTGCCAGCTCAGGACTCCAGCACTCTGTCTTGCTGAGCCAGATACTCCCATCTGCTCCAACACAGACCCAGGGTCTGAATCACTTGTCCCAAAGCTGCAAGTTTACCTGAAAACAGCTCACAGAAGTGTGCTTGTCTTTAGCATTCAGATGCCCAATTCCCAATGGGGTCTAAACCCAGATAAATCCGTTTTACCCTGCATAAGGCTTATGAAGGGCAAACTCATAAATTGTTTGCCCTCTATAACACTGATAGAGAGAGATGTACAGTTGTTTGCTCCCCTAGGTATTAATACATACTCTGAGTAAATTACTAAATAAAAAGTGATTTTATTAAAAACAGAAAGTAGGATTTGAGTGGTTCCAAGTAGTAACAGACAGACCAAAGTAAGTCACCAAGCAAAATAAAATAAAATACGCAAATCTATGCCTAATCAAACTGAATACAGATAATCTCATCCTCAGCGATGCTTCAGTAAGTTTTTTCTCAGACTAGACACCTTCCAGGCCTGGGCACAATTCTTTCCCCTGGTACAGCTTTTGTTCCAGCTTAGGTGATAGCCAGGGGATTCTTCATGATGGCTCCTCCCTCCCTTTGTTTTCTTCCACCCCTTTAGATATCTTTTGCATAAGGTAGGAACCCTTTGTCCTTCTGGGTTTCCACCCCCCCTCACTGGAAAAGCACCAGGTTAAAGATGGATTCCAGTTCAGGTGACATGATCACATGTCACTGCAAGACTTCATTGCCCACTTGCCAGCACACACATATAGAGGAAGACTAACAGGTAAACACAAAAACAACAAGGAGTCTGGTGGCACCATAAAGACTAACAGATTTATTTGGGCATAAGCTTTTGTGGGTAAAAACCTCACTTCTTCAGATGCATAGAGTGAAAGTTACAGATGCAGGCATTATATACTGACACATTTGTATAATGTATATACACAGGTATATAATGCCTGCATCTGTAACTTTCACTCTATGGATCTGAAGAAGTGAGGTTTTTACCCACGAAAGCTTATGCCCAAATAAATCTGTTAGTCTTTAAGGTGCCACCAGACTCCTTGTTGTTTTTGTAGATACAGACTAACAGGGCTACCCCCTGATACTTGATACCAGGTAAACACAGCCATCTGCAGCCAGTGGTCCTTGTTAATGGAAGTCATCAAGATTCCAAACCATCATTAATGGCCCACACTTTACATAATTACAATAGGCCCTCAGAGTTATGTTTTATATTTCTAGTTTTAGATACAAGAGTGGTACATTTCTACAAATAGGATGATCACATTCAGTAGATTATGAGCTTTGCAATGATACCTTACAAGAGACCTTTTGCACGAAGCATATCCCAATTACATTGTATTCACTTATTATCATGTTTTCATAAAACCATATAGACTGCACAATGTCATGACAAGCAACAAAGTTCTTTCCTTATGCTCAGCCTAGTTCCACAGGCCAATGCATCTTTGTATTTTTAAGGGGTTGCAAAAGCACTTGAAGAAGCTCAATACACAATGTTGTAGGTTTCGCCTACCTCTCTCCCTCAAGGATTTTAAATCCACTTTTTAGCAGGCTATGATAGAAAGAATGGCTGAATAGGCTAAAGGCAGGTTCTGTCCATTTGCTGATTCTCTAACACAATGGTGCCCAATACGGTGCCCGCGGGCTCCATGGCGTCTAAGTGCGCCCGCGTACTGGCCAGTGGACGAGCATCGGCCGAAATGCCGCTGAGAAGCAGTGTCATCCAGAGGTGTCACCACCGAAATGCTGCCGATTTTTGGCTAGGGTGACCAGACGTCCTGATTTTATCGGGACTGTCCCGATATTTGCTTGTTTGTCCCGCGTCCTGACCAATGTTAGGTTGGGACACTGGACAAACAAGCAAGGTTCCTGCGCACAGGTGGAGCCTGGAAGGGCTCGTGCCCTCCCCAAATCCTCACCCTCTCACTGTCCCGTTGGCTCCCTCCCCAAATCCCCGCCTCTTCCAAAGCACGCCATGCCTGGGAGATGCAGGGGAGCGTGGGGCCGGGGTGAGTGTGAGTCCGAGTCCGGCCTGGCCCCAAGCAGGCAGGACTCGGTACCTGGAGGGAGAGTAGGGGGGCGGCCCGCAGGGCTAGGCGGCAGCTGTTCTCCCCCCCGGGCAGTGGGACTCGGGAGCAGCCGCTGCTGCAGCTCCCACTGACGCAGGGGGAGGAAGCAGCCAAGCATGTGGCGCTCGGCGGCTGCGGCTCTGGCGCCCGGGCCCGAGCCCCGGCCTGCTGCGGCGACCCAGTGTGCATGCTGTGCCCAGCCCCTGGCCAGTCGCGTCTGGGCTTGCTGCCCAGCTGGTGCAATCCCACGGGCGGCCCGGGGCGGAGGCATCGGCAGCCCTGTTCGTTCCCCTGCGGGACCCGAGCAGGATGCGGGGGCTGGGGCCTGCTGCCCCCACTCTGGGGCCGCCCCAGGATTGCACCAGCTGGGCAGCCAGCCCAGATGCAATTGGACAGGGGCTGGGCGTGCGCAGTGTATGCGCTGGGTCCCCGCAGCAGGCCTGGGCTCGGGGGGGTTTGCGGGCGCCAGAGCTGCAGCCGCTGAGCTTGGCCAGCGGCCGATTTCTCCTCCTGCAGCAGTGGGAGCTCCACTATAGTGACTTTATTTCCTTTGAAAGCAAGCTGTGATCGAAGGGGGAGGGTAGGTTGCCTACAGAGAATGAGTCAATAAAAGGGGCGGGTTTTCATCAAGGAGAAACAAGCAGAACTTTTACACGGTAGCCTGGCCAGTCATGAAACTGGTTTTCAAAGCTTCTCTGATGCGCCGCACTTCCTGGTGTGCTCTTCTAATCACACTGGTGTCTGGCTGCGCGTAATCAGGAGCCTCAGCCTCCCACCCCGCCATAAATGTCTCCCCCTTACTCTCACAGAGATTGTGGAGCATACAGCAAGCAGCAATAACAATGGGGATATTGGTTTGGCTGAGGTCTGAGCAAGTCAGTAAAGTGCGCCAGCGACCTTTTAAATGGCCAAATGCACATTCCACCACCATTCTGCACTTGCTCAGCCTTTGTAGTTGAATAGCTCCTGACTCCTGTCCAGGCTGCCTGTGTATGGCTTCATGAGCCATGGCATTAAGGGGTAGGCTGGGTCCCCAAGGATAACTATAGGCATTTCAACATCCCCAACGGTTATTTTCTGGTCCAGGAAGTAAGTCCCTTGCTGCAGCCATTTAAACAGAGTAGTGTTCCTGAAGACGCGAGCGTCATGAATCCTTTCCGGCCAGCCCATGTTGATGTTGGTGAAACGTCCCCTGTGATCCACCAGTGCTTGCAGCACCATTGAAAAGTACCCTTTGCGGTTTATGTAGTGGGTACCCTGGTGCTCCGGTGCCAAGATAGGGATATGGGTTCCATCTATTGCCCCACCACAGCTAGGGAATCCCATTGCAGCAAATCCATCCACTATGGCCTGCACATTTCCCAGAGTCACTACCTTTCGTAGAAGCAGCTCAATGATTGCTTTGGCTACTTGCATGACAGCAGCCCCCACTGTAGATTTGCCCACTCCAAATTGATTCCCGACTGACTGACTGACTGGCGTTGCAGGCTTCCACAGGGCTATCGCCACTCGCTTCTCAACTGTGAGGGCTGCTCTCATCCTGGTATTCTGGTGCTTCAGGGCAGGGGAAAGCAAGTCACAAAGTTCCATGAAAGTGCCCTTATGCATGCAAAAGTTTCGCAGCCACTGGGAATCGTCCCACACCTGCAACACTATGTGGTCCCACCAGTCTGTGCTTGTTTCCCGGGCCCAGAATCAGCATTCCACAGATAGAACCTGCCCCATCAACAACATGATCTCCAAAGTGCCGGGACCCGCGGTTTGAGAAAATTCTGTGTCCATGTCCATGTCCTCATCACTCTCGTCGCCGCACTGCCATCGCCGCCTCCTCCTTGCCTCATTTTTCTGGTCCTGGTTCAGCATAAACTGCACAATAATGCACGAGGTGTTTACAATATTCATGACTGCTGTCTTGAGCTGAGCCAGCTCCATGCTTGCTGTGGTATGGCGTTTGCTGTGTTCACTCAGGAAAAAAGGCGCGAAACGTTTGTCTGCAGTTGCTTTCATGGAGGGAGGGGTGAGGCTGTACCCAGAACCCCCTGCGACAATGTTTTTTGCCCCATCAGGCACTGGGATCTCAACCCAGGGGAGACTGCGGGAACTATGGGATAGCTATGGGATAACTACCCATAGTGCAACACTCCGGAAATCGACGCTAGCCCAGGTACATGGACGCACACCGCCGAATTAATGTGCTTAGTGTGGCCGCATACATTCGACTTTATACAATCTGTTTCCAAAATTCGAATTCTGTAAATTCAGATTAATCCCGTAGTGTAGACATACCCTTAGAGAATAGGGTGACCAGATCACCAAAGACAAATATCGGGACGCGGAGGGGGGGGGGGACGTGTGGGGGGGGGTGGTGGGGGGCGGGGGGGCCAAAAAAAAAAAAACCCCTTCCTCCGCAAGCGCTGGAGGGAGGCCCGGGAGACGCAGGGGAAGCGCGGGGCCGGGGTGAGTAAGAGTCCGGCCTGGTCCCTTGCAGGCAGGACTCAGTTGGGTGGTAGGGCGAGGAGGGGGGCGGCCCGCGGGGCCAGGCGGCGGCTGTTCTCACCCCCGGCCAGCGGGACTCGGGATCAGCCGCGGCTGCTGCTCCCACTGCCGCGGGGGAGGAAGCGGCCATGGCGCTCCGCGGCTGCAGCGCCTACGAACCCCCCGAGCCGGGGCCTGCTGCGGGGACCCATCAGCGCGTACGCTGTGCCCGCCCCTGGCCAGTCGCGTCTGGGCTGCTGCCCAGCTGGTGCTATCCCGCGGCGGCCCCGGAGTCCCCGCAGC